>NC_084618.1:69152809-69357809 GCF_033978795.1 Nerophis ophidion
AATAAGCTAACGTGTGTGTCCTCCTGTCCCACTCCTTAATGTTACCTAACGGTGAATGATGTAAGGGATCTATTGGGTTAGTCAAGTGCAGATACAGCAAACCTGCAAACTGCACAAACTTGGACAAACACAGCTAACTAGCATTAAAGCTACAGAAACGCAAAATGACTGCTGTCATTACTAAAAGCAATTGAAAAACTGTCTAAAAGGCATCAAGGCGAGTTTTGGACAACACACTTTTAATACAATATTGTGTATTATTTAACATCAGTGTAAAAATGGTGTAAAATAGCTCAATACATTAAATTCTAGTTTAAGGTATGTACAAATGTCTTACTTGGTGGTTGCCTGTAGGGGTGGACCACATGTAGGTCATAGGGTCGGTGTGTGTTGTTGCCCATGATCATGCGCCCTTCGCCGGTGTATTTGTGAGCCTTTTCCACATCGTGTGTGTTCCAATCCGTCCAGTAGACCCAGTCCTCAAAGAGGGACACTGCAAAGACATGCGGCAGTGAGCCAGCAATGGCCCGGTGTCGGTTTTTGCCATCCATGTCTGCAAAGCTGCAAAGAGTGAATGCAGAGATGAATCAGATGTATGCACAAAGAAACAGGCTGCGAGTGACTTATATGTCAACTCACTCTAGGAAGTTGAGGTGGGAATCAGCAAAGAAGATCTTATTGGTGGTGTAGTCTATAGTCAGAGCACTGGGCCACTCCAGTTTGGCTGTTATGATGGCGATAACATTGCTTCCGTCCATGCCTGCCCTGCCGATATATGGAGTGTCAGCCCAGTCGGTCCAGTACAGCCATCTGTGGATAAAGGAGGACAGAAGGAGAGCAATGAGGCATCCCAGCTTCTACAATATCATAGTTACAGATGATTCATGTTTGCATGTACCCATATTTGGGGTTCACAGCCACAGCGCGAGGCCGGGTGATGGTGTAAGTGTTGTTTCCATTTGTGAAGTGGCCGGTGAGCAGCTTCTTCATGTAGCGCCCATCCAGCTCCATCACATGCACCGAGCCGTAGTAACTGTCCACCCAGTACAACTTCCTGTGACGGATGTAACAAAGCAGCTTAGTACTTGTACTTCAGAGGTATTGGATTTGAAACTTTTAACTAGAATACCTTGGCTATGTCTATCACTACATGGGTAATTTCACTAAAATAAACACACAAAAAAACTACTTTAAACTGTCAGGCAATTTTAACTAATCAGATAACTGAAGAAATTAATTTCCGGAAGAGGCACAATAAAAAATGGCGAATAAAGGTTCGACTGAATAATTTGTTAAGAAAATAAAAGTAATTAAAAAATAAAAATGAGAATATGTTAGACTGTCATGTCATAAAAAGACAAAAACACATAGATAAATAAAAACTCAAACAAATAAAAAAAAAGTCTTAAGTTTTTCCATGTAAAAACTTTGGGGAAAAATAGTGTCAAAAAGTTTGCAGAAAATTATGATAATGCACACGAATGTGTACATGCGGACAAAAAACTGAAACATAATTATACAAATGATGTATTATTTACTGTGTAATATGTATTCATATTAAAAAAACAAGTATTTATTACTAAAATGTTTATTTTTTATTATTTTATTTATTATACCCAGTTTTTAACTGCTAGACAAAAAGGTGTCAACCAGATCTGGCCCGCCATTTCATTTTACATGGTCTGTGAAAGGCTGGGAATAATGTAAATAAAGCACTCATGGGCTAAATGTATTTGTTCTTTCAATTTTGACTGAGAAAAGGTACTGCTTGCAATTGCACATATTCTCAACTAAACTATTATCTGATAATGCAAAAAGATATTCTCAGCATTTTTGGAGGGTTACTAAAAATGTATACTTAAATATCTGCTTGTTACCTTGACCTACAATTTCAAAGCAAGTTATCGATCAATCTGTTAGTAAAAGTTATCATTATTATAAACAATTGTCTATTAAAATTGTTTAACAATGACTATTATACATATATATTCATACATACATATATATACATACATACTTCTTCACATATATATACATACATACACACTTATATATACATACATAGATATGTGTGTGTGTATATATGTATATATATATATATATATATATATATATATATATATATATATATATAAATATATATATATATATATATATATATATATATATACACACATTACATATTAGGGTTCCGAATCTTTGGGTGTCCCACGATTCGATTCAATATCGATTCTTGGGGTCGCGATTCGATTATAAATAGATTTTTTTGATTCAAAGCGATTCTCGATTGAAAAACGATATTTTCCGATTCAAAACGATTCCGTATTCATTCAATACATAGGATTTCAGCAGGATCTACCCCAGTCTGCTGACATGCAAGCAGAGTAGTAGATTTAAAAAAAAACTTTTATAATTGTAAAGGACAATGTTTTATCAACTGATTGCAATAATGTGAATTTGTTTTAACTATTAAACGAACCAAAAATATGACTTATTTTATCTTTGTGAAAACATTGGACACAGTGTGTTGTCAAGCTTATGAGATGCGATGCAAGTGTAAGCCACTGTGACACTTGTTCTTTTTTTCTATTTTTATAAATGTCCAATGATAATGTCAATGAGGGATTTTTAATCACTGCTATGCTGAAATTATAACTCATTTTGATACCATTGTTGATAATATTCATTTTGGGACGGTGTGGCGCAGTGGAAGAGTGGTCGTGCGCAACCTGAGGGTCCCTGGTTCAATCCCCAGCTAGTACCAACCTCGTCACGTCCGTTGTTTCTTTGATCAAGACACTTCACCCTTGCTCCTGATGGGTGCTGGTTAGCGCCTTGCATGGCAAATCCCTCCTTTAGTGTGTGAATGTGTGTGTGAATGGGCAAATGTGGAAGTAGTGTCAAAGCGCTTTGAGTACCTTGAAGGTAGAAAAGCGCTATATAAGTACAATCCATTTATCATTTATTTTTGTTTCACTACTTTTGGTTTGTTCTGTGTCGTGTTTGTGTCTCCTTAATTGCTCTATTTACATGCTGGGTCAGTTTTGGTTTTGGAATTGGATTGCATTGTTATGGTATTGCTGTGTATTATTTTGTTGGATTGATAAAAAAATTTTTTTTTTAAATCGAGTTTTTAAAAATGAGATCCGATTCCTAATCGCACAACTTGGGAATCGCGATTCAAATTCGAACCGATTTTTTCCCACACCCCTAATATATGTATATGTACACACACATACATATATACACTTATCTAAACACATATTTGAATATCTATATACACATATACATACATATGTGTGTGTATATATACACATATACATCCATCCATCCATCCATTTTTCAACCGCTTGTCCCTTTCGGGGTCGCTGGATATACATATGTATCTATCTACCTATCTATCTATATATATATATATATATATATATATATATATATATATATATATATATATATATATATATATATATATATATATATATATATATATATATATATATATATATATATATATATATATATATATATATATATATATATATATATATATATTTATATATATATATATATAAATAATAAATATATATATATATATATATATATATAAATAATAAATATATATATATATATAAATAATAAATGCTGTGCTTTGCTATATGTACAGTATAGCATATACAGATTTTACGAATACTTGTTATACTAACCCTACCTTCCAACCCAATCAATCGCCAGTCCCTCTGCTCCAAGAATGCCGTTATCCACCAGCACCTCCCTGTTGCTCCCGTCAAAACGCATCCTCTCAATCTTTCCCACTCCGGCATCGAGCCAATAAAGCCTCTTTTCGGAATAATCATAATCCAGAGCCACCACGTTGGAGAGGCCCTGCAGGACTATTCTCAACTGGGATCCGTCAGTGGTCAGGTTGCGGATGTAGTAGCGATTGGTATACAACAGATAAGGGTCGACGCCGCTGTTCTGCCGACAGGTGCGCCCGTTGGGTTCCCGCAGGTATCCTGGGGCACATCTGCAGTGATAGGAGCCTGCGGTGTTGTCGCAGAGCTGGCTGCAGACGGCCGGCGTGCTTAGGCACTCGTTGATGTCCTCGCAGGCTTTGCCGTCGGGCATGAGCTGGTAGCCGGGGTTGCAGGAGCAGAAGTAGCCTGTGAGCGTGTCCGTGCACAGCTGGGCACACTGGTGGACTGATGGGTTGCGGCATTCATTGATGCCTAAATGAAAAAGATTTACACTTAGCTTTAAATGTAATTGAATTGAATATTTAATTTTTTTTAAAATCAAGTCAAATAATTCACTATCAAAATTTTTCATTAAATCAAATTGTATACTTAATATTGAATACAATAATAACACAACTAAAATAAATTGATTAATTTACAATACAAACCCAGATGGATGGATATTTGTGATAGAAATTTACATTTCAAAGTATTCAAAACAAAATTAATTTTACATTTACGATTTTTTTTTTAAATACTTTAAATTACATTTTGTAACTTCACAAAAACAATTAAAACAAGAATGTACAACTAAATAACTATATCAGATTTGTTTGAATGTACAATCAAAAATGTTCTTCTGGAGTCCTGCAGGTGACAGAAATGTTCATTACAAAAGTGGGATAAAGTGTCCCACTTGGTCTCAGGGAGCAGTTACTGCCATTGTGTCCTTGGGCAAGACACTTTACCTACCTTGTACCCAGTGCCACCTACACTATGCTATAATCTGGCAAATTTCAAGTCTGCACAGCATATTGCTAATTATTTTTTAATTAAATATAAATATGATTATTAAAATAAATGTTACAAACATTATATTTTTTTAAGAAAACAATGATACAGTTTGGCAATATTTGTACACTAAAATGTGTACTGATTTAAATGGTGGTATTTAGTATTACAAATATCCATCCATCCATCCATCCATCCATCTATCCATCTTCTTCCGCTTATCTGAGGTCGGGTCGCGGGGGCAACAGCCTAAGCATGGAAGCCCAGCCTTCCCTCTCCCCAGCAACTTCATCCAGCTCTTCCCGGGGGATCCCGAGGCGTTCCCAGGCCAGCCGGGATACATAGTATTCCCAACATGTCCTGGGTCTTCCCTGTGGCCTCCTACCGGTCGGACGTGCTCTAAACACCTCCCTAGGGAGGTGTTCGGGTGGCATCCTGACCAGATGCCCAAACCACTTCATCTGGATCCTCTCGATGTAGACGAGCAGCGGCTTTACTTTGAGCTCCCCCCGGATGGCAGAGCTTCTCACCCTATCTGTAAAGGAGAGCCCCGCCACCCGGCGGAGGAAACTCATTGCGGCCGCTTGTACCCGTGATCTTGTCCTTTCGGTCATAACCCAAAGCTCATGACCATAGACGAGGATGGGAACGTAGATCGACCGGTAAATTGAAAGCTTTGCCTTCCGGCTCAGCTCCTTCTTCACCACAACGGATCGATACAGCATCCGCATTACTGAAGAAGCCGCACCGATCTGCCTGTCGATCTCACAATCCAGTCTTCCCTCACTCGTGAACAAGACTCCGAGGTACTCCTCCACTTGGGGCAGGGTCATCTCCACAACCTGGAGTTGGTACTCCAACCTTTTCCGGGCGAGAACCATGGACTCGGACTTGGCGGTGCTGATTCTCATTCCAGTCGCTTCACACTCGGCTGCGAACCGATCGAGTGAGAGCTGAAGATTCTGGTCAGATGAAGCCATCAGGACCACATCATCTTCAAAAAGCAGAGACCTAATTCTGCAGCAACCAAACCGGATCCCCTCAATGCCTTGACTGTGCCCTAAAATTACGTCCATAAAAGTTATGAACGGTGACAAAGAGCAGCCTTGGCGGAGTCCAACCTTCACTGGAAAAGTGTCCGACTTACTGCCGGCAATGAGGACCAAGCTCTGACACTGATCATACAGGGAGCGGACCGCCACAATCAGACAGTCCTATACCCCATACTCTCTGAGCACTCGTCACAGGACTTCCCGAAGGAAACGGTCAAATGCCTTCTCGGGGTACACAAAGCACATGAATGAAGACTGGTTGGGCAAACTCCCATGCACCCTCAAGAACCCTGCCGAGAGTATAGAACTGGTCCACAGTTCCACGACCAGGACGAAAACCACACTGTTCTTCCTGAATCCGAGTTTCGACTATCCAGCATAGCCTCCTCTCCAGTACACCTGAATAGACCTTACCGGGAAGGCTGAGGAGTATGATCCCACAATAGTTGGAAAACACACTCCAGTTCCCTGTCTTAAAGAGAGGAACCTCCACCCCGGTCTGCCAATCCAGAGGTACCACCCCCAATGTCCACGTGATGCTGCAGAGTCTTGTCAACCAAGACAGCCCCACAGCATTCAGAGCCTTAAGGTACTCCGGGCGGATCGCATCCAACCCCGGGGCCTTGCCACCGAAGAGCTTTTTAACTACCTCAACAACCTCAGCCCCAGAAATAGGGGAGCCCACCACAGATTCCCCAGGCACTGTTTCCTAATAGGAAGACGTGTTGGTGGGATTGAGAAGGTCTTCGAAGTATTTCCTCCACCGATCCACAACATAAGTTTTTTAATGTATTATTTGGCATCACATTACTTAGTTCTAATTCGATTTCCATAAAAGTAGCGTTACTCAACTTCCAGGTTTTCTGGAATTCAACATTAGACATGTTTTAAACGATTCTATTTTGAGCTACTGAGTTGAGTTTCTCACCGCAGCCTTTTTCATCACTGTTGTCCTGGCAGTCCTTCACACTGTTGCACACGTTCTTTGCATCGATGCACTCGCCCGACTTGCACAAGTACTGATTAGGTGCGCACGTGGGCTGGGCCGTGACGCACAAGCTGTCCGCTTCGTCGGAACCGTCCAGGCAGTCGTTAGTGCCATCGCAGGTATAAGCCGAGTAGATGCAGGCCCCGTTGCCGCAGGTGAACTGGTAGCTGCTGCATGTGTCGTAAGTACAGCCCAGCTCGTCGCTACCGTCTCCGCAGTCATTCACACGGTCGCAACTAAGATAAGAGTGCAATGTTGGGTCAATTTCTTATGAGCGATAATATCAGCAGATGCATATTTTCTACTCACTGGAAGGGGAGGTAAATGCATAGGCCATTTTTGCAGGCGAACTCGTTCATGTGGCATGTCCGATTGGGGCAGTTTTGAACTTCATCGGCCGCGTCGACGCAGTCTTTGTCGCCGTCACACACAAAGTTTAAGGGCACGCAGCGTGGGTGACCCGGGGACCAGGTAGGGCAGGTAAATTGGTTAGAGCTGCATGTACGCTGACCTGTGAAGACACAAATAGTAGCGTTGTGACAGTCCATCATCAGATTTTTCGTTGCAGAAAATTCCGTACGATATAGAGGTGTACCAAGTTTCAACATTAATAAGTCAGGGACAGGAAGTGTGACTGTCATGCGGTATAGTCACGCGCCTACTCTGTAAATGCTGACCAACTTTGGGCTAGTGAGAGGTGGAAAACCCTCCTCTGTCATTTTTTAACAATAATCCGACGCTCTCCTATTAAATAAAAAAATCTCAGACAAGTACCACAAATGGTAATAGTAGGGTTTTTCACCTCAGATACAATAACAAATAATGGTGCCTTGAGCATTGGTCGATACCTAATATTAATCCAATATGACATTAGCACAAATCAGAGCACATAATTTAAATATTTTTGTCGTGTGAAATGTTAGAACAGGCTTGATCAAGCGAAATTACTCAAACAGAGAATAATGGGAGGTGTGAAAAAAAAAACGAATTATTAACTTGGATGTACTTATGCTGTCCTAAAAATGAAGTGGAGTGGTAATTTGTTTTTGGCCACACCTAATGGTCACAATAATTAATTAAGTTAGGCGTATGTTGAATAATCCAGACACTTTTGTTACTCAGTACTCTCTAATACGCTACTGCCTAGGAAAGTTTGTATGTGTAACTAATATGCAACTATAATTATTCTATATTTGTTTGAAATGACAATTGTCGCCTTTTAGACGGCAATATTTTTTAACGAGAGTTATTGCGTATGTCTAGCTTGTGTGGTGTTGTGTACTTAGTTGTTGTGTAGCTGTTCAATCCTAGTACCCTGTTTACCATTTGTAAATGATTTGAATAAAATACAAGAGAAGACCAACCTTGTCTGCTTATTGGAAGACATTTAAATGTTAACTGGCTGTCCAATTTTGCACAATTGAACACGCTGCAGGACTGTTTATATCGGAAATTTTAGATGCAAGCCGATATCACCCGATTTTTGCCGATATCAGACCGACATCAGCAAGTGTTACAGTTTGAGAATCACTGCACTACTTACAGTAGATAGTGAAACCTCATGTTAAAAAAGTCCAATCAATACATTGTTAAAAGGGTTTTATGAATAAAATGCTTTCTGACCACACTGCAGCTCAGGAGCCTCGTCACTGCTGTCCCAGCAGTCGTTGTTGCCGTCACAGATCATGGACTGTGGGATGCAGTTGCCGTTGGTACATGTGAACTGGCTGGCGCTGCAAGTTTGCACTACATGCTCTTTAGAAAAATAGAAAGAGCGCACATAAGGCTAATGTCGGCTCAGCATGGCCAGTCATGTGTCATGCATTGGCTAAAATTGACTTGCCGCATGTGGAAGGTTCATCAGTCCCATCGCTGCAGTCATTGTAGAAGTCACACACCCAAGAGGTAGGGATGCACTTGCCAACGTCACACTGGAACTCGCTCGGAGGGCACGTACGACCCGCTGTGAGTTTTTGTGCAAAACAAATCTACATTTAGAGACTTAGAGGTTTAGATTTAGAAAAAAAAGGCACAACTCGTTTACCGCAGAAGAGAGGGTTCTCGTCGCTGTTGTCGCCACAGTTGTTGTAGCCATCGCACAGCTTGTTAGGGTAGATGCAGATGTTGGTGTTGTCACATTTGATCTGGCCCGTGGGACAGACCCTGTCAGCTGGAGAGGGTCAACAAGGGTTACGTATTAACTGTATAATCTGGAGAACACACTCAAGATACTAACCTCATTAGGCTATATTATATTCTACTATAAAATATTAAAACCGGCTCTTAAGATGATGCAGAACAGTTCCATGCAAATGGAACCACAATAATAAAACACACTGATCACCCTGTGACTTGTGTTTTGCACGCTCAACAAAAGAGTATGGATGACTAAATCAATACATCCAATGCATCCCATCCATCCATTTTTTACCGCATGTCCCTCTCGGGGTGAGATAATATTTTGTTTAACAATGCTAGTATTCATTTAACATGCTTATTATGATGCTAGTGGATAAACAGGTCCAATCAAAATATTTTAAAATTGTGCAAAAACACCACCGTAAACTATACAGACGAGTAACACCAAAACACAAGTACCGGTATATAAAAGAAAAAACACAAAAATGAATGATAAAAAATATGAAATAATGACAAAATAATACATGATTCAGTACTGTTTTATTATATACTATATTAAATGATGTATTGGATATTCAGTTACTGTATTGAATGTATTGTCCAGGGTGTACACCGCCTTCCTCCAGATTGCAGCTGAGATAGGCACCAGCCCCCCCCCCCCGCTACCCCAAAGGGAATAAGTGGTAGAAAATGGATGGATAGATGGATATATGGAATGTACCTTCATGCCACGTATAATGATAACTAGATAATCTAAAAGTAAAAAAAAAACATTTTACTCTGTTAGCCTAATAATTAATTTAAATGAATAATTACTTTACGTTGCTACTTTTCGCTGGCAGGTTATCCTTCATGTTTTCATAATTTTGAGACATTTATGCTGCTTTGTTATGACTCATGCTGCTACAGTATACTTTGATCATGTCACCAACCTGTCATTATGCTGCTACCTGTCACTGTTTATGCAATTTTTCCTGCCTCTGTTTGACTTACCACCTATCATCTAAGTGCAATATTTGCATTTTAAAATGTTCTATTTGAAGAGTGTTTTTTTCAATATATTTTCTTATCATTTCCTTTTTTATTGAGAGCCTTGACAAATATTTCGTTATGTTCATGTAATGACAATAAATGCTTTTGAATCGTGACAGTAGAAATTCAGAATTTCTGAAATTGTGACAAATCTACAAGAAAAAAAATGGTGAAGAAAGAAATGGTGCAATTATCATCAATTACACAATAACCCTAACCCTATACCTATTGCCATGAGATAATATTTAAAAGTAGAAAATCTTGTACGGTCACATTTTTATTTTTAATACGATAATTATAAAGGAAATATAATTTTTGAATACTATATTCTGTACATGTATATGTTTGTAATATATTTTGATTTTGTTTAAAAAATAAATGTCTAGTGTTCCACCAGATACTTGTAGCAAATTTTGAGAATGGATATATACTGTATAATGTCTAATCATCAACAAAAAATAAATGAAAAATAAATAACTCACGGCAGTTAATTTCATCTGAGGTGGCGTTGTCGCGGCAGTCGTTGTAGCCGTCGCAGAGAAAAGACGCGCTGATGCAGCGTCCGTTGTCGCAGGTGAACTCGGTGTCGGGGTTACAGGTGGGGAAGGGGCATCCGTGCTCGTCGCTGTTGTCGCCGCAGTCGTTCATGTAATCGCAGGCATAGTTGAGCGGCACGCAGCGGCCGTTGTCACAAGTGAATTGCACACCTGAGCAGGTGTGGAAGGCTGCGGAGGAGGATTCCAAGTTCACGCTCAAAAAGTTGTGCAGTTAGAGATTAATGCAAAGTCCCCTCACCGCACACTCTCTCCAGCTCGTCTGTGTTGTCCTTGCAGTCGTCGAAGCCGTCACATGTCCAGCCAGCCGGGATGCATTTTCCGCTAAGACACGTGAACTGATTGGGCTGGCAGCGCTTGCCGTCATCTTTGACACAGTCTTTGCCGTTATTTGCCAAATACCATTTGCCGTCATGGGGGCACTGGCATTCGGGTCCGGTCGGACCTGATAATATAGGAAATAACCAGAAAATGGAGTGACTCTTTCCCGTAGTACTTCAATCTGTTTGTAGCTACGGCGGGCCTTTTTCCAGCATCTTTGTGTTATAGAAAATGGAGACATGGCTCTAAAAGTCTTCCGTCTTACCAGGTACACAGACGTGGCTACAGCCTCCGTTGAACTGCATGCAGGGGCTGGAGCAACTCTCCTGCTTGGACCCAGCATAGACGTGAATATCATTAGGTTGATACTGAAGCTCCTGGGTCAAAACGGTGATGCCAGAGCCGTCATCTTTCCCCGCTCTGAAAACGGCTTTTTCCGTCCAGTCGGTCCAGAAGATGTCCTGCTTAAAAACCGTCATGGCAAAGGGGTACTGGACACCTTGCACGATCATCTGCCTGTTTGCTCCCGTCAAGGTGGAGCGCTCAATTTTGTCTCTGCAGAAGGGAAGAATAAGTAAGAACATAGTCAAGAGTAAGGCCAGACCCTGGCATAAACGCTCTACGCAGTTGTTTAGGGCCACATTGATTATCGGGTCCACAACGATTATGGCGACCGCTCACTTCAGTCATCAATGTAGTCTTCGTGCTCTGCTGGCTTGTTCTACTTTGATGGACTAAATTATGGATAAAACTATATTTTGTTCCTGCAAAAATTTTATTCAGCGGTGAGTCAACATGTGCTTTGTAATAGCTTTAGTTTGGTTGAGCAGCATGGGTTCCCACGTCCATTCAAAAGCCCTTGGAGCTAATCGCTAGTTTAACATTGCTTCGAACGCCATCCATCCATTGTCTACCGCTTGTCCCTTTCGGGGTTGTAAGGGGTGCTGAAGCCTATCTCAGCTGCATTTGGGTGGAAGGCGGTGTACACCCTGGACAAGTCGCTACCTCATCACAGGGCCAACACAAATGGACAGACAACATTCACACTCACACACTAGGGACCATTTAGTGTTGCCAATCAACCTATCCCCAGGTGCATGTCTTTGGAAGTGGGAGGAAGCAGGAGTACCCGGAGGGAACCCACGCAGTCACGGGGTGAACATGCAAACTCCACACAGAAAAACCCAGAGCCCGCCATACTGTTTAAATGTATATTGCAGCCTAACCTCTTCCCACAGGATACAGTGTCTGAAGAACATTTGTTTTTTCATAGGTTTTGCCCATTTATTGTGTTTTGTTTACCTTTTACAATTCATCACAAGGCAGTATACCCCTTTTTCAATTGGCTTCCCTGAAGTCTAACACTTTTCTTTCCACCTATTTTTCTATTATCTGGAATAAACACACATTACTATTGAAAAAATTGGATTGAACTGACTTGTGATCTTTCTGTTTGCAAAATATTATTCATATATTATTTCTTAATATCTAATCATAAAGATGCTTGAACGGCATTTTTGTTGGTTGTGTCTTTTATGCACACACTTTGTCTCCTATAGTTAAACAATGAGTAATACAGTAATAATAACAGTAATACAGTAATTTAGAGAAAATATTATTTTCTTTAGCTGAAGCATAAAAAAAACTTTTAAGACTCTAGTAGAGGTGGTGGGGAAATAATAGATTTTTAGATGCATCCTAATTCGGAGTTGGACGATTCTAAAATCGATTAGTAAACATCAATAATCGATCATCTATTTATATATTGTAAATAAAATAATGCAGACAGTTCTAAAATTTGGCTGACTGCAGCGAGCCACCTCACCGAGAGATCCGACCAGCTTCTTTATTATAGGTCACTTATGGTCCAGTTTTCCCAAACATTTCTATTAATTTAATAAATGTAATGGGAATAAATTTAACTGTTTCTTATTACAAATGCACTGTTTTTAAATGCTGCGATAAGGTGGCGACTTGTCCAGGGTGCACCCCACCTTCCGTCCGATGGTAGCTGAGATAGGCTCCAGCGCCCCCCCCACAACCCCGAAGGCAATAAGCGGTAGAATATGGATGGATGGATGGATGTTTTTAAACACTGCAAGTGATGAACGCTTATTTAGTGAAAATAATAAAAAATTAAATGTAAAACTACATCAATATACATAAATAAAGATGCATCAATGATCGATTGTTAATCAAAACATCGCTCCTGAATCGTAATACAGCCCAAATATTCCTACCTCTGCTGCAGTCAGCCTAACCCCCTTCATGCGTTATACGAGTAATATTGAAGACTAAAATTATGTATTCAAGACGGTGACGATGTGAAGTGAATATTATATGAACGTACTGTGAAGCATCAGCCCAGTACAACATCCTCTCTTCAAAGTCGATGGCGAGGCCATTAGGTGTGGACAAGCTGGTGTTAATGATGGGAATCCGGAAGTTTCCACCCAGTGTGGCTCTTTCAATCTTGGCAGGCCAGCCCCAATCAGTCCAGTAGAGGTAACTAGACAAAATGTGCAAGGTTATCATCCTCATTATCATCATCACAATCTAAAAATTGTTTAAAGTGGCACCCATAGCAAGGGTCGACTATGATGCCTCTGGGACGGTTTGCATGGGCAATGACGGTGCGGTTCAACCCGTCCATTCCTATAGACTGGATGTTCCTGCGGTAGTAGTCAGTGAAGTAGAGGCGTTTGTTGACCCAGTCATACGCCAAGCCCTCGGGGTCATCCAGATCTGACAGAAAATCAATTTGATAACATTAGAAAATCAACACACAACCAGATCATTGATTCTGAACTCACTTGAAGCTATGATGGTCGGTGAGCTACTGATGGATGTGGTGGTGATGTAGCCAATCTTGCTCCTACCTATCCCCATGTACTGGGTGAAGAAAATACGCCTGTCCTTGTAATCAAAATCCAGCGCCATCAAGTTGTAACCCAGGCTCAAAGGCGGGAAAGGAGTGCTGTGATCCTGAGGGTCCAGCCTTAAACTGTTCAGAGTGTAGCCGGTGGTGAAAACTACGAAATCATCTTGTCCATAGCCGCAGGTTACTCCATTACTGAGGAGCGACCCATGAGCGCAGGCGCATTTAGGGTGGTCCTGCTCCGGTATAGCAAAGCAGAATTGCTGGCATCGCCCATTGTCTTCCTGACATGGGTTGAAGCCCACCTGGTGAGCCGCTGTAGGCTGGACATGAGGATCAAAGATGGCCACGTCCAACACGCCTTCCAGGGTGTCTCGGATTACCTGATAATAACGGACAATGGGTTTAATTCGAGAATGCATTTTACTTCTTAATAATGTTCAACTATTATGGAAATGTGACTTTTTATCAAGATCTGATAATAATACATGTGTCTCTAGAACCTGTTTATGCGCACCAATCATGAAAAATATATATTATCTCACTGCCTCCCTACGCTTTTGAGAAAAAAAGTGTCATGGAAAAAAAAGTCCTTAGATATGGACACCTCTGTCCCGTGTCTACACCCAGGAGGAGTAAAGCTTTGTAAAAACATTTAATTAAAAAAGCAGGCTTTGTTATGCATCTTAAAATGATCATATCCTGGTTTACCAGACATAAAACTACTAAACAACCATCCATGCATCCCTTCTCTGTCATGTTGAGCTCTATGACATACCGTATATTATATTGGACAGTTGCACAGTTATAGTAGTGAGGGACGGCGTGGCGCTATTGGGAGAGTGGCCGTGCGCAACCCGAGGGTCCGTAGTTCGATCCCCACCTAGTACCAACCTCGTCACGTCCGTTGTGTCCTGAGCAAGACACTTCACCCTTGCTCCTGATGGGTGCTGGTTAGTGCCTTGCATGGCAGTTCCCTCCATCAGTGTGTGAATGTGTGTGTGAATGGGTGAATGTTGAAGTAGTGTCAAAGCCCTTTGAGTACCTTGAAGGTAGAAAAGCCATATACAAGTACAACCCATAGTCGTGTGTAGGTAAAACGTGGATCAAGTGCACAATAGCACTTCTTGGAGCCACATACTTGTTGACAAACACCGCTCATTAGCATTAAACCGAGCGATCTATCCACTAAAAACAGTGTAAACCTTTAAGTAGCTCTCACCTCTGTCTGGTTAGTGTTGGCTGGATCTTTATTGGCCTGGAAGAGCTTCGCTAGCCTTTTATCCACCCACAGCATGTTGTTTCCAAGTATAGCAACCCCCATGGGGGAGGGATAACGACTCCCGTAGCGGACTATCTGCCTCTGTGAGCCGTCCGCAGCCATACACGAGATCATGTCCAGAACGTCATCTGTCCAATAGAGGAAGTCATTGGTGTGATCGACGGTGAGGCCGCGAGGTGACGCAAGGCTCTCGGATGCCAGCACCGTGCGGTTGGTGCCGTCCAGAAAAGCTCGCTCTATCTTGGGAGTTTGGCCAGCATCGGTCCAGAAAATGTAGCGCTGTTTTGGGTTGACAGCCAGGTCAGTGGGCCTGTCATGAGCGGACTTGAGTAGGATCATTCGGTATGTGGTGTTGATGGCCAACACTTCAAGGTAGGTCTCGCTCTCGAAGGCATTGGTGAAGTACAGGTTGTCTAAGTAGATCAAGAAAGATGTGTTAGACCACAAAAAGGCTATGATAATAACTGGATAGACTAAACTTCTTACTGGAAACCCAGTCCACTGCTAGTCCAAAGATTCCTCCCTTTCCAACACCTGAGTAGACTATCCTTTGGTAGGATGATCCATCTGTTTTTCTCCTGGAGATGCTTTTGTAGGAGGACGAGGTGCCGTTCTCAGTCCAGTAAATAAATCCAGACTCCACGTGCAGGGCTAAATTCTGCTTCATGTAAGGGGTAGCTGCAAAAAAAAAGTTTGCAAAATAGTCAACACGACACGCTAAAAGTGTCTAATATAAAGTTAACATACATCCACCGATGGGCACCATGGCTTCGGAGTGATCGGAGCTATTTATATGAAAGCCGCGGATGTAGCTGGGCGTGGAGACCACGGCGAATGAGTCAAACTCTTCGCATTCGGAGCCATCGTGAGATGGGTAGAAGCCCGTGGTGCAGGCGCACACCCTTTGGCTGTTAGGTTTGGGCAGGCAGAGGTGAGGGCAGCCACCGTTGTTGGAGCTGCATGCGTTGGCGGTCCCTGCAGAGTCTAAAGCAGAAACAAAGATCACATATTTTGGTGCGAGTTCAGGAAAAGTATGGAACCAGGATTTTTTGCTTACATTTCTATTTAAATCCAAAATCAAAAGCTGGGTATGAGTAAAGGTGTACAATTGGATTGTGATATAAATTAGCATTGTTTTGTTTTGGTGGAGGTTTGCAAACTGCAAATTATGTTTGTGGTGCCCCCTATGGGTTACATATCAGAATATAGATATCCTCAAAGTGTTACCATTATTAAAAAAATGGTAAATGACGTATGGACAGTTACTGTAGTTTCTAAGTCCCAAAGACAATTTGATTGCTGGCGGCCATCTTGCTCAAATTGTACACAAATGTGCTTGTCAGTGCCATAAAAGGTGTCTATGGGGTTTCTATGGTGATTCGACGAAACCCACCAAAGTTACACGGTCTATTCTGTAAAGTGCAATGAGCTGTGTGAAAATGTTCAAGTCAATCTGACTAATGAGCGTTTAAAAACAGCTCCTCCCCATCCATGAGGAACACTTAACTTGCACATGCTGGACTGGGCTTTTATTTGGTTTGGTTTGTGGTCATTGTTTTCACATTCTATTTGCACTAAAGGATCACAATATATTATATTTTCAATTTTATTAACAATATTTTCTTATTAACCGAAGCTTGATTATAACGTAATTTATTTATAACCTCTTCTAACTAACTTATTATCTGCATACAATTGAACAAAAAACCATGCCATCTCATGTGTCTCAGTTGTGCAGGTATGGCTATAAAGTTTCTTGAATCAGAGAAGTAATAGCACAGTAGAGGTGAGTGTTTTGACAGAACTTTACCTTTTGGTGTGCAGTGGTAAAGGAGTAGAAGAGTTTGCTTACACAAACATTTACATACACTGCATGTAGTTTGCAATGCAACTAGTTGCTTTAGTCTTTGTTCACTGATGCTACTAGCAGTAAGTACATCTGCATATTGTTAGGGTAAACTGCTGCATTAAACATATATCCAACAAAGCCACGTACTGTCTCTGGCGTGCACCTTGACAGCACGCAGTTGGTGCATCCCGCTTCTTATCACCACCATATTGGCACCCGTGTCTTTGTCCACCCTCTCAATGACCTGATAGTCCTTGTCGGCGTAATAGAGGTAGTTCTGGTAGATGGTCAACCCCACTGGGTAAGACAGGCCGCTAACAACTGTCACTCGGCTCGCCCCATCCATGGTGCCGCTCTCGATCTAGGACACAAAACAACAAAGATGGTAGACTGACTGTCACACACACAATATTTGAAAAAAAAAAGTGTCCTGGACGTACCACTCCTGAGCCTGACACTCCCCAGTAGAGTTTCCTGGTGGAAATATCAGCAGCGAGGTAGCCCACGTTAGCCAGGTTGCCCTTGTAGAGGATTGTAATGTTGCTCCCATCCATGTCAGCGCTGGCCACTTTCGGAGGAACACCATTAATGGACCCCCCATCCGTCCAGAACAATTTCCTGTTGCGGGGAAATATAAATTAAAATGTTTTCTAGATAATTTCGGTATGCAGATGCTTTACCCTCTTGCTGGATCTACGGCTATTCCGATTGGTGTTCCCACTCCCTCTGGTTTCCCTGTGGAGGTGATGATGGTCTTTCGATAGTACTGTTTTCCATCAACCCGAATGACCTGAAGTAAAATGATAAAAAATAAATAACAACATCAATAGGTTGCCTATAGCACAGATGTCAATACCTGTGTGCAAATTTTGACCCGCTGCTAATTAGAGACCCCGACAGTTATGTTGTCTTTTAGCTAGCAGAAACTCTAATAATCTAAGACATAATTTGACATTGTCTTCAATTGCGCTTACCTCTATGGATTTAGCTGTGGGGTTGTTATAATACATTATCCTGCTTATCCAGTCAAACGCCAGACCAGATGGGGAGCCCAAAAAAGCAGCTGGTGCAAACAAAGACCTCTTGGTGCCGTTGGTATGGATTCGCCAAATAGAACCCTAGCAGGAAGGATTCAAACGAAGGACAGTCATGTTTTTTCATAAAAAGTAAATTGTGCATGATGTATAAATAATCAATTTTTGAAACACTAAATTTAATACATCCACTTACCGAAAGCTCAACCCAGTAGACAAACTGCTCCAGGTCATCAAATTCAATGTCCCGCCCCTGACGGATGCCTGACACGGGCGCCATTGCATTGTTGGAGGAATCGGCGGGGTCCAGAGGAACGCCGTAAATCACCGAATCGCTCACCACCATCAAGAAAGGAGTTTCATCTATAACGGAGTCAACGCTTGAATGCTTGTTTTTTTACACATTGAGTGTTGAAAATAGGCCTGGGCCTAAAACAAATTTTGCTTTACGATAAATGATTACTGATAAAGAATATTATTGGCAGCATTATTTTGAGACCGAATTAAGCATTATTGTAATCATGATATGTACGGTAATACAAATAATGCAAGTAACCACAATAAACTTATTTCTCATTTGTATTGTTCTAATTATCTAGTAAGTAAGCCAACAATACAAACACAATGGACTCTCAATCTGTTTTAGCAAAGATTGCACTTCAATAAATATTGAACATCTTGTGTAGTTTTTTTCCTCAGTTGGAAAAACTTGTTTTGTTGTCTTTTTTTGATGCTATTACTTTCTAAAAAAAATACTGGCTCATGCGTCCATGTTGCTCATTTAGTTTAAAGCCAAAATACTGGCTTAGCAATGATATTTACTCCTAATTTTTGTCACTTTCCGGTGATTCTCAGAAACTCGTCGCAACAAGCGAGGTTCTCTGTCCTGTGTGTGTAAGGTAGCTGTCCGGCTTCCTCCCACAGAGACAAAGATTGTGAATGACTGACAAAAAGGTTCAGTTTGTTCATTTAATTCTGCTAATGAATAAACAAGCTCAGGTGCTGAGCGTGATGCGCAGACTGAACCCTCTAACACCCCGTTTAAAAGGAAGAGAAAACAAAAACAACCACTAACATAGCAACTCATCAAGTTCATTTTAATTCAGACCCAGGCCTAGTCAAAAATAAGTAAAAAATATAAAATTCTTACCTTTGAGACATGTGCGTTTATCAGTATCCAGCTTCCATCCAGACTGACAGTGGCAGGTGTAGTACCTTGGCCTGAAGCCTGACAGCAGGCACAGTTGACTGCACGGATGTTCTTTGCATGGATTGAGGCCTGAATACAAAAATTTACACCCAAAAAAAGTTTCAGCAGCCTTTTTATATTTACCTTTTCATTAATATTATTGTGATGCAGTTAAAATTTCAAATCTTAAAATAAATTATATTTAAAAACATTTACTTCTGACAAGCAGATTTAAAGTCATTACATAGACAAAAGTATCTAGACTATGATATCATCAATCAACGTTTTTTGTGTATGAAAAAGGCACATTAAAAATTCCATTAAGTGAGTGAATTATATTTATATAGGGCTTTTCTCTAGTGACTCAAAGTGCTTTACATAGTGAAAACCCAATATCTAAGTTACATTTAAACCAGTGTGGGGGGCACTGGGAGCAGGTGGGTAAAGTGTCTTGCCCAAGGACACAACGGCAGTGACTAGGATGGGGAAAGCGGGAATCGAACCTGAAACTCTCAAGTTGCTGGCACGGCCGTTCTACCAACCGAGCCATACCGCGGTATAGCTGGTTTAAATGTAACTTAAATATTGGGTTTCACTATGTAAAAGTGCTTTGAGTCACTAGAGAAAAGCGCTATAAAAATATAATTCACTTCACTTAAGATTTTAGTGTGGACCATTCCTGACCTTTGATCTAGATAAAACTAAGTAAAAACGTTTAGTCTTTCATTTTAATGTTCCAATTCAGATTTTATTAGCCTGCGTCATATTTTAAATACGAAATGCCATCCATCCATCTTCTTCCGCTTATCCGAGGTCGGGTCGCGGGGGCAACAGCCTAAGCAGGGAAACCCAGACTTCCCTCTCCCCAGCCAATGCGTCCAGCTCTTCCTGGGGGATCCCGAGGCGTTCCCAGGCCAGCCGGAAGACATAGTCTTCCCAACGTGTCCTGGGTCTTCCCCGTGGCCTCCTACCGGTTGGACGTGCCCTAAACACCTCCCTAGGGAGGCGTTCGGGTGGCATCCTGACCAGATGCCCGAACCACCTCATCGGGCTCCTCTCGATGTGGAGGAGCAGCGGCTTTACTTTGAGCTCCTCCCGGATGGCAGAGCTTCTCACCCAAAGCTCATGACCTTAGGTGAGGATGGGAACGTAGATCGACCGGTAAATTGAGAGCTTTGCCTTCCGGCTCAGCTCCTTCTTCACCACAACGGATCGGTACAACGTCCGCATTACTGAAGACGCCGCACCGATCCGCCTGTCGATCTCACGATCCACTCTTCCCCCACTCGTGAACAACACTCCTAGGTTCTTGAACTCCTCCACTTGGGGCAGGGTCTCCTCCCCAACCCGGAGATGGCATTCCACCCTTTTCCAGGCGAGAACCATGGACTCGGACTTGGAGGTGCTGATTCTCATTCCAGTCGCTTCACACTCGGCTGCGAACCGATCCAGTGAGAGCTGAAGATCCCGGTCAGATGAAGCCATCAGGACCACATCACCTGCAAAAAGAAGAGACCTAATCCTGCGGTCACCAAACCGGAACCCCTCAACGCCTTGACTGCACCTAGAAATTCTGTCCATAAAAGTTATGAACAGAATCGGTGACAAAGGACAGCCTTGGCAGAGTCCAACCCTCACTGGAAATGTGTTCGACTTACTGCCGGCAATGCGGACCAAGCTCTGGCACTGATCGTACAGGGAGCGGACCGCCACAATAAGACAGTCCGATACCCCATACTCTCTGAGCACTCCCCACAGGACTTCCCGAGAGACACGGTCGAATGCCTTCTCCAAGTCCACAAAGCACATGTAGACTGGTTGGGCAAACTCCCATGCACCCTCAAGAACCCTGCCGAGAGTATAGAGCTGGTCCACAGTTCCACGACCAGGACGAAAATCACACTGTTCCTCCTGAATCCGAGGAGGCTGAAGAGAGTGATCCCACGATAGTTGGAACACGCCCTCCGGTCCCCGTTCTTAAAGAGAGGAACCACCACCCCGGTCTGCCAATCCAGAGGTACCGCCCCCGATGTCCACGCGATGCTGCAGAGTCTTGTCAACCAAGACAGCCCCACAGCATCCAGAGCCTTAAGGAACTCCGGGCGGACCTCATCCACCCCTGGGGCCTTGCCACCGAAAATAAATACGAAATGTAATTAATTATATTAATGGCCACAGAAAAAAAAATAGTTATGACAAAATGTTTTGATGATATCAAAACAATGTGCTAATAAACACAGAATAAATAACCGTTTGAAACAAACATGTAGAATACATGTATAAAGCAATTATGTTTGTTTATTACTTAGTATATAAAATGTGCAAAATATATTTAATATCTTTAGGATATACTTTATTAATTTAAACTTCATTTGAGGAAATTAGTGTTTATTTTATTTATTACATTTAATTTATCTGAGTATTTATGGATGTAATTATGTATTTATTTTGTAATTATATTTTCAATATACTATGTATTATAATAACATATATACTATAATATATACTGAAGAAATTTGGTTAAATAAGGTCATCATATATTCTGTTGTTGATAAAGAACCAGATTATTGTAGTTGAGTGATGGGGCAGGACATTATACACTTTTGCTCATTCCTGCTACATGTTATTTAGGTTTTTTTTACCTTGTTAAAATTGTATAGAAAGAGAGTCTTTCTGGTTGTTGTGATCAAAATAAGTGATAAAGTCCAAGTACAATTCAGACCATTAGTAATAACTACAGTGTTGAATTTATAAACCATAATATAAAGGTTTGATGTTTGCTTTTTTTCTTTAACAAAGCAAAGCCCAGAGGTCCTACTCGATCCACTGCTCATTTTTTATCAGCACATTGCAAAAATAAATTCAATTCATTATTAATGAGATATACCTGTATTATTAGAGATAGCACTAATTTGCTTTGTCACTTATAGTTCAGCTAAATTCAACTAAATTATTCATCAACATTTAACCACATTCTTAATTGTTTCTGTATTCCTTGGAGTAAAAAAATACTTTAGTGTTTTAGCCAATCACGTTAGGTTATGAGAGGTCACCTGCTGGTTGTTTAACAGGATGGTCCATAACGATGCCCATGGGCTGGTACACGCTATTTAACAATGTGGTGACGTTGCCACCATGGAACTTGTTCGTTCTCATCACTTTGCTGGTGTAGCGCTCCGACCAGTAAATGTTGTCTTCAAAGATGGTCATGCCATGTGGGTGCTGGAGGAACTGGTGGCCACAAAAATGTGCTTTAACTTTAAATCCCCTTATAATATCTGTTAATTTGAACCCACCATTTCGCTCGCCATGACTTGATAGCGGTTTTTCCCGTCGTAATCGCAGTAGTCGATGTATTTGAGGTAGGCATCTGCAAAGTACACCCTGCGTGTGGTGTAGTCCAGCGCCAAGCCGTTGGGCCAGTATATCTTTGTACTAACAATGACTTTTCGCATGACCCCATCCATGTCGGCCCGCTCGATCCTGGGGTTCTGACCCCAATCCGTCCAGAACATCATGTTGGTACTGTGAAATGTGAACGAATGTTTTGTGAACAAGCAAGTAGGCAAAAATATTCCAAAATCATGTGGGCTTACTGGTTACGGGGGTCTAAAACCAAGCCACGGGGGCTTGTGACGTTTTCGGTGAGGAGCACTTTGCGGAAGCGACCGTCCAGAGTAGACACCTCGATGTTCTCCAAGACAGAGTCGGTCCAATAGAGATTACGGCCCACCCAGTCCACAGCGATGCTCTCTGGCACCATCAGACCACTAGAAAAAATCTAGAACAAACGAAAGCCAGACATTGTACATAAACTCAAGGGATACAACATTAGGGACAGCGTGGCGCAGTGGAAGAGTGTCCCTAGTTCTATCCCTACCTAGTACCAACCTCGTCACGTCCATTGTGTCCTGAGCAAGACACTTCACCCTTGCTCCTGATTGGTGCGGGTTAGCGCCTTGCATGGCAGCTCCCTCCATCAGTGTGTGATTGTGTGTGTGAATGGGTAAATGTGGAAGTAGTGTCAAAGCGCTTTGAGTACCTTAAAGGTAGAAAAGCATTATACAAGTACAACCCATTTATTTATTTTATCATTTAGGTACACCTGCACAAACTGATTAAATATATCATTATGTTCTATTGTGGAGTAATGTATTAATTTGTTTACTATAAGTCATACTTTTTTTTTGGATCACATTCAAATTGTGTGTACTTAGGGTTAAAATAATAAGTATGCAAGTAGAACATATTATTATGAATATTAATTGCTGAACAGTTAATAGATTGAAACTACTAATTAAATAATTAGAAAAAAGCAATTAAAAAAGTATAACAATTAGTACATTTCCCTTAAGGGCTAAGTATAATAACAATATTTGTAATAAAACATACAATTATGAATATTATTTGATGAAATTTAATTACATATTGTTACATTATATGTACTTATTATAAATACGTAAATTTCCCCTGAGGGATAAGTATACTAATAATAATAATAATAATGGTAATAGAACATAGAATTATGAATATTAATTGATGAACAGTTAATAACATAAAAAACTAAACTACTAAAAAGGCAACATAAAAATATAAACAACTAGCCAAATACTCTGTATGTAATATAATAAGTATAAGATCTATATTTTATCATTATTACTATTATAACTATATCATGGAATATACATAGTTGAATATCAATTGATGAATACTTCTATATAATTATTGTTTATAATACACAATAATAAATTTAAAAAAAAAGTAATACAAATGATCAGTTAATTTTACTATATGGATTACTATAAGAATTATAATAATAAAGTAAACATGAGTCATTTAAAAAATGTTACAGTTTAACCTGAGCTGACCCAATTATTATTATCATTATTATGAATATGAAGGATTCCCAGTGGGCTACATTGTGGTCACCTACGACTATGCGCTTCTGGTTTTCTTTGTAAAGTAAAAAAAAGGTTGTTTTAATGAAAATTGACTGACTCACTCCATATCAACTTACTTCCTTTCTGTCAGTTCCATTCTGGTAAGCACTCCAAATCTTCTTCAGGGAGGCGTCGGCCCAGTAGACCCTGGAAGTCACGCGGTCAAAGTCCACGGACACTATGTTTGAACCGCTCACCACTGGACTGATCTGTGGGGGTTTTGCGTTGATCCTGTTGGCAATGACCTGGCTCCGCTTGGCCAACAGAAGTACGGCTGCAAGAGGGTCTAAGAGGGGGAATAAGAGCTCAATCATATGCCTTAGATGCTGCATTCGCTCCTCATGTAAACCCACCTGTAGCTTTGCAGGTGCGTCCATCAGGCTCCAGGAGGTAACCATCAGAGCAGTAGCAGCGAAAGCTTCCTCTCTCATTGTAGCACTTCTGGCTGCAGAAACCCGGGATCAGACACTCATTGATGTCGTCGCAGGTCTTGGAGTCGTTGAGCAGCTGGAAACCCGGGAAACAGTGGCACTCCGCCCCATATGGTCCTTGAATGCAGATGTGGCTGCAGCCGCCGTTGTGTAATATACAGTCGTTCTCATCTTTGTGAAATGAGGCAACAGACAATCAGTATAAAACAATCGAGCCTATTGTTAGTATTGCAAGCTTAATTGGTGCATTAGAACATTCAAATTGTGTGTACTTAAACAGTCCTTTAATGTCAATGACACTAATACCGATGCTAATAATAGCATGGCAATAATATACTATTACACAAAAAATAAACATATACATTAATTTATTATGGTAATAATAATGATTTGTTGAAATATGAATAAAAATGGACGAAAAAAGAAATTCAAAAAATTAAAAAAAAACTTGCGAATTCCCGTTGCCAGATAAGTATAATGACAATTGAGCCTTTTGTTAGTATTGCAAGCTTAATTGGTATATTAGAACTTGCAAAAGAGAGTGTGATAAATTCCCTTACATCGACTTAAGAAAGGGTCAATTCCGTACAATATAATACAATTAAAAATAACAAAGCTTTCTTAATAAAGGGTAAAAAGTAAAATATTTATTTTAGTTACCGTATTTTCCAGACTATAAGGCACACCTAAAAACCTCACATTTTCTCTAAAGCTGACAGTGCGCCTTATAATCCGGTGCGCCTTATATATGGACCAGTATTGAGCCACAACAGGTCTCGCAACTACGGTAAGCAGCCACTGATTTCATTTTACCCCGTAAAAGAAGAAGTGCGCTTCTTCTTCTACGATAAGCAGCCGCCGACTTCATTTTCCCTCATGCTGGGATATATGACTGCGGGAGCCTTGCCGTTTTTGTGTGTTTATGTAAAGACCCCCAAATTGCTCCTATTGAGAGACACGCTTACGACGCAGAGTTCAAACTCAAGGCGATCAGTCACACAGTAGAACACGGGAATAGAACAGCAGCGAGAGAATTTAACATTAACAGCAGTGACACTGCCTCGTTTAATGACGACTTCGACGATACCGTATTCGCCCAACTGTTTAATTCGAACACCGAAGAAGAAGAATTTGAGGGATGTGTGGATGAGGAATAACTTAATAAAGTGACCTTTACATGTTTATTATGTGTGTTGTGTTGTGTTGTGTGACATTATCGTTTGATCAACTATTTCGAGTGTTACTATACTGTGATTGCACTAACGTTTGATTTACCGTAATAGTATCAGACTGTTTTTTTACGTGTTTATTGAATCGGGGAAAATAATAAAACAGCTGTTTATTCACTTGTCAGAACGCTGGTTTGTAATCTATTAATTAAGTTTGACTGACCTATCTAACTGTTTTGTTGACATTCCCTTTAGCGCATCTCCATCTAAAGGAATCATATCGTAACCCCAGGCTCTACTGTAGCGTCTATTCTATGCGCCTTATAATGCGGTGGTGCGCCTTATATATGAACAACGTTTTAAAAAAGGCCATTAATTGAAGGTGCGCCTTTTAATCCGGTGCGCCTTATAGTGCGGAAAATATGGTACATTTAGTTGGAAATAGGGTTGCCCAATATAGACAATATACAATAAATATTTGTCCAACGATAGAGGTACGAATATTATCGTCATATCGTGACAATGCAGGTTGATAACACATTCTAGTTGTGTCCCACAAAAATAACTGTGTCAAGCGAATGAAGACGAAGCAAAATGGCGGCGAATGTCCCTTTACACTGCATCTTCTAAAACACTGATCCTCTCCTCCATGGCGGAAAATAAGGGAGCATTATCACTGTATGACTCGAAGACAAGTAATAGCTAAACATGCTACACTATCCACCGCTAAGCTAGAGCTCTTGAATGTAAGCAGGGGTTGGCGATTTGATACAAATATCGACAGTAACTATACCAAATATAGTATCTGTATGTGGTCGATACTAAAGTAAGAAAATCAATATTTTCTATTGTCACAAAATTATTTGTTGTAATCTTTGTTATTCTACACAAACCCAGGCGCCAAAAGGAGTTTTTGCTTTTTTTAGTTTTTTTGCGCGACTTTATTACAAATGTTGTATGTAATAAAAGGGAATAATTAAATAATTTAAACATTATTTGACATTGTAACCCCTTATGTGTTTTAGTCAGATTACATATTTGATCAAAAATGTCGTCATCTAAATATCCTTAACATTTTTAGTATGAACAGGTATGGCTAATACTGCCCCTGTAGCTACTTGGTATTGGATCAATACCCAAATTTGTTATATCGGCCAAAACTAAAGTATCTCAACAACAAAATAAGTGCTCATTACTTTTAAACCGAAGTGTAGATGAAACAATGTTAAAGTAGAAAGTGACCAAATATCAAAAGTAAATTGTGGAAGTGGAAGTGGAGTGGAATAATAGTTTTGAGAAAAAAATAGAACTGGAAATGATAAAACATGTTAATGTCAGCAGCTAAATCAGGAGAGTTTTAACCAGTTTTGAAATGGTTCTATCATCATTCGTAAACCCGATTATGTCGAGATATACATTGTCTGTAAACATATACACATTTTAGGCCATAGTGTCCATCTCTCGTTTGACTCATTTTTTAATTTGTATGATTTAATCATTTTTAAACGTTATTTAAAATACTCTTCGAATCTATTCTGATGGTGAAATTCCATATTTATTTATAAAGCGAGTCATACCAAAGACTATAAAAATGGGACCCATTACCTCCCTGCTCGGCACTCAGCATCAAGGGTTGGAATTGGGGGTTAAATCACCAAAAATTATTCCAGGGCGTGGTCACCGCTGCTGCTCAATGCTCCCCTCACCTCCCAGGGGGTGATCAAGTGTAATGGGTCAAATGCAGAGAATAATTTTGCCACACCGAGTGTTTGTGTGACACTCATTGGTACTTTAACTTTTAACTTTATAGAAAGGTCAAACGTAATAACAAATAAATACTCAAATGTCACCTTTTATCATGGAGTAGAGACCAAGCTAACACTTTGGCCACTTGCCTTGACTCACATATGAACTTGAAGTGCCATCCCATTTCTAACCCATAGATTTCAATATGATATGGATTCACCTTTTGCAGCTTTTACAGCTTCAACTATTCTGGGAAGGCTGTCCACAAGATTGCGTAGTGTGTTTATAGGAATTTTCGACCATTCTTCCAAAAGCATGTTGATGAGGTCACACACTGATGTTGGTCGAGAAGGCCTGGCTCTCAGTCTCTGTTCTAATTCATCCCAAGGGTGTTATATTGGGTTTAGGTCAGGACTCTGTGCAGGCCAGTCAAGTTCATCCACACCAGACTCTGTCATCTATGTCTTTATGGCTCTTGCTTTATGCACTGGTGCACAGTCATGTTGGAAGAGGAAGGAGCCGGCTGCAAACTGTTCCCACAAAGTTGGGAACATGGAATTGTTCAAAAAAAATTTATATCCTTGGGCATTCAAAGTTCCTCTCACTGGAACTCAGGGGCCAAGCCCAACTCGTAAAAAATAACCCCACACCATAATTCCTCCTCCACCAAATTTCACACTCATGTTCCGTTCTCCTGGCAACCTCCAAACTCAGACTCGTCCATCAGATTGCCGGATGGAAAAATGTGATTCATCACTCCAGAGTACGTGTCTCCACTGCTCTAGAGTCTAGTGTCGACGTGCCGACGCTTTGCATTAGACTTGGTGATGTATGGCTTAGAAGCAGCTGCTCGGCCATTAAAACTCATTCCATGAAGCTCTCTGCGTACTGTACGTGGGCTAATTGGAAGGTCACATGAGGTTCGGAGCCCTGTAGCAACTGACTGTGCAGAAAGTTTTTGCACTATGCGCTTCAGCATCTGCTGTCTCCTCTCTGTCAATTTATGTGGCCTATCACTTGGTGGCTGAGTTGCTGTTGTTCCCAAACTCTTCCATTTTCTTATAATAAAGCCGACAGTTGACTTTGGAATATTTAGGAGCGAGAAAATTTCACGAATTTGTTGCACAGGTGGCATCCGATGACAGTTCCACGCTGGAAATCACTGAGCTCCTGAGAGTGGTCCATTCTTTCACAAATGTTTGTGGAAACAGTGTCCATGCCTAAGTGCCTGACTTTATACACCTGTGGCAAGGCCAAGTGATTAGGACACCTGATTCTGATCATTTGGATGGGTGGACAAACACTTTTGACAATATAGTGTAGTTTCGATTGGCTCTTTGCAAATTAAAAAACAACAACAAAATAGAAGAAAACAGCCAAAAAGGAAAATGATGCTAGAAAATTATACCCTGCATCTTTTGATAGTTTTCATGGAAAAAGATTGGACATTTCATTATGAATGAAAGCAGAAATAAAGATGACTTACTGCAGATGGGTGACTCGTCAGCTCCGTTAGGACAGTCCTTCTTGCCGTCGCACACTTTGTCTTCCTCGATGCACACCTGGTCAGTGGGACACATCCACTGGCTGCCGGGACATTTGAACGGAGGTGTAGGACAGTTCTGTTCGTCGCTCATGTCCCGGCAGTCGTTTTCGCCGTCACACAGCCAGTATTTGGGGATGCAAATCTTGTTGGGGCACTGGAAGTAGCTGGCACTGCAGGTCACAGGAGGGCAGGAGATGTGCTCGTCGGAACCGTCCTCGCAGTCGGGGTGGCCGTCACACTCCCAAGTGTCCGGCACGCAGACGCCGTCGGTTTGACACTGGAACTCGTCTTTGTGGCACAGGCCCGGCCCTCGAGTGGCTGGGCGGACACAATGGTTGTCATTGTCAAACTGCATTTATTGCTTCATGACAGTAACAAATCCTCATTTTCAAATACAAGAGGGTTCACTTCACTTACGACAGTCTCGCTCATCAGAGTGGTCCCTGCAGTCAGCCACGCCGTCGCAGCGGTAACTTTTGCTGACACACTGGTCGCCACTGACGCAGGCGAACTCATAGGAGGCGCAGGAAATCTCTTAGCATGGAGAAAACCGCGCACACATTCATTATCACCATGCAACAAAGCCAACAACTTTGACAACAAATTAGTTATTTCTACCGCAGTCTTTCTCATCCGAGCCATCAAAGCAGTCCTGGTCGCCATCGCACACGTAGGAGTTGAATATGCAACGGTGGTCGGGGCACAGGAAGTAGGCAGGCGGGCAGGTGGTGATGGTGGAGTCTGAAGTGAAGACAGCATATTGTTGACGCCATCCAACATGGAGGATCAGTAAGTGCTATGATCTTCCGGTAAAACGGTGTATATATTTTTGCCTGTGTCCTATTCAAAATTGATTTTTTATTTTTTTATTTTACACGATTCCCGATTCAAAAACTATTTTTTCTTGATTAAAAAGGATTCTCTATTCATTCAATAGGATTTACCCCAGTTTGCTGACATGCGAGCAGAGTAGTAGATTTTTGTAAAAGGCTTTTATAATTGTAAAGGACAATGTTTTATCAACTGATTGCAATAATGTAAATTTGTTTTAACTATTAAACAAACCAAAAATATGACTTATTTTATCTTTGTGAAAACATTGGACACAGTGTGTCTCCAAGCTTATGAGATGCGATGCAAGTGTAAGCCACTGTGACACTTTTGTTCTTATTTTAAAATTTTTATAAATGTATAATGATAATGTCAATGAGGGATTTTTAATCACTGCTATGCTGAAATTATAAATAATATTGATACTGTTGTTGATAACATTCATTTTTGTTTCACTACTTTTTGTTTGTTCTGTGTCGTGTTTGTGTCTCCTCTCAATTGCTCTGTTTATTGCAGTTCTGAGTGTTGCTGGGTCAGGTTTGGTTTTGGAATTGGATTGCATTGTTATGGTATTGCTGTGTATTGGTTCGTTGGATTGATTAAAAAAAAAAAATCGATTTAAAAAAAAAAGGGAATCGATTCGGATTCGCACGTGAGAATCATGATTCGTATTCCAATTGATTTTTTCCCACACCCCTAATATATAAAAATATATATATATATATATATATATATAAATATTTTAATTTTCTTAAATCAGTTACAAAAAATAATCACAATTAATTTAAAAATAGATTTTTTGACACCCCTAGTAATTATGGTAACATTTTTGCTATTTGTGTTTCACGCTTATAAGTGCTGTCTTTGGCCCTGTGAGGCAAAAGGTTTGGGCGCCCCTACTTTAAAGTACATCCAAGTTTCATTCCTCTAGTATTGTCCCTGGACAAGATTATATAAAGGGTTTCTAAAATGTGCCTAATGTGTGGGCTTGACGTGAACTTACTGCAGTTGTGCTCATCCGAGCCGTCGCCACAGTCGTTGTCGCCGTCGCACAGCCACGCTTTGGAGACGCATCTGTTGTTATCGCAGGTGAATGTGTTTGCCGGACAGGTGGTGGGCTCCTGAGTGGGACAGTTGACTTCATCCGAACCATCGCCGCAGTCGTCGATGCCGTCACAACGCCACCCGGACAGGATGCAGTGCTTGTTGTTGCAGGTGAAAGCGCTGGGAGAGCAGGTCGCTCCTTGATGATGGGATGTAATTGTGACTAAGTTTGCTACGATTGCTGCAACGATTCCCATACATTCATTTAACTGTGTACCAGTACATGTGTGCAACTCGTATTTAAAGGTATGAGTCATCAATATTTGTTTCCACAGCGTTTGTAGAAGTGCAATTGCAATATTATGTCAAAAATTGTATTTGTTAAATGTTTGTACAAGTTTAAATCAATCACAATGCTATTTTTATTTAGCCTTTCAATGGGCTCGTCCCTTGTATGATAGCATTAATACTGTATAGTTGCATTTCTTTTTTCATTTTTTATCAAGCTGTATGTCATGACCTGTCAGTCAGGTCATGTCTAGTTTTGTTTGTTGGGTTTTTTTCTAGTTTTGAGTCTATTTCTGTTTCAACAATCTTTCCTTTTGTTTACTTTCCTGTAGCTAGGTGCGCTGATAAGACACTCTGGTTTCTGTTGATTGATTAGTGTCTCTACCTGTTGCCGCCCCTCATCACTCCCTTTGTATTCTGTTGTCACCCGGCCTGAAATGCTTGATCAATGTTTGCCACTAGCAAGAGGTATGCCTCACGCTACGCTAAAATAGCTTTCCGTAAGTTTTTGCATATTCTTTTCAGTTCTTTGTTATTAGCCTCAAGCTAAGTTTGGCCTTGGGCTTCCTGTGCACTTCCGGGCGACATGCAGTTTGTTTTTGTATTCATGCCTTGCCATGTGGAACTAAAGAAGATTCTTATCTGCATACTTGCCAACCTTGAGACCTCCGAATTCGGGAGATGGGGGCAGTTGTAGCGTCCCTGAAGAGTTAGTGCTGCAAAGGTTTCTGGGTATTTGTTCTGTTGGGTTTATGTTGTGTTACGGTGTGGATGTCCTCCCAAAATGTGTTTGTCATTCTTGTTTGGTGTGGGCTCACAGTGTGGCGCATATTTATAACAGTGTTAAAGTTGTTTATACGGCCACCCTCAGTGTGACCTGTATGGTGTTTATCAAGTATGCTTTGCATTCACTTACGTGTGTATGTACAAGCTGCATGTATTATGTGACTGGGCCGACACGCTGTATGTACGGAGGAAAAGCGGATGTAACGGTAGGTTGTAGAGGACGCTAAAGGCTGGGCCTTTAAGGCATTCCCCCAATATTGTTGTCCGGGTGGTAATCGGGAGAAATTCGGGAGAATGGCTGCCCCGGGAGATTTTCGGGAGGGGCACTGAAATTTGGGAGTCTCCCGGCTACCGGAAAAATCTGGAAGGTTGGCAAGTATGCTTATCTGCATGCTGCTTCCTGTCTATTTGGCATTGTGAGAACACCGCCATTGCAGCAAAGTGACCAGAATGTAACACTGTATTGTCGATTTAACATCTTTCCGACTTCAGATGTATTTTAGTGTACTTCCTTTGTGCGTGCCTAGTTTAAAACTACCTCAAATTTAAAAGGACTGTTTATTCAGCTGCTGAACAAAATTATAACATTCAGAGTGGGCAAAAAATATATGTAAATAAACCATGGGTGTACAAAGTACAGCCTGTGTAACAGTGCAATGGTAAAATTCAATAATACAGCAAAACGATATATGTAACAAAAAATATATTTTACTAATACTAATAACACATATTTGCCTTTAAATATATTTATAACTTTTTTTCCCTTTTTAAAAAATACATGCGTCATAGTCATTTATGCAAATACCAGTACTATGATGACGTCATATTGATTCTAACGATGCCACAAATAGATTGCCAATCTGTGGGAAACACAGCGCTGTGATGTTAACGCACCTGTGCTTGTGCAGTTGGCCTCGTCAGACTTATCCACGCAGTCCAAGTAGCCATCGCAGCGGTAGGAATTGGGCCTGCATCGCCCCTCGTCGCACTCAAAGGCGTAGTCGCCGCAGTTGTTATCCGGCGGTGGAACACTGTCATCCTTTACGCAGTCCATCTGGTTGACCTGTAGCTTCATGCCGTACGGGCAGCCACACACGCGGCTGTAGGACGGAGTCGGGAAGCAGAAGTGGCTGCAGCGCCCATTTGCCACTGCACAGCGACTACTGATACCTGAAAGTAGAAAAGTCACATGGCAATCAGCAGGTATTCATTGGAGGAGTGTCACAGACGTCACTTGACGGGAACTTACTACTGTAGAGGTCAGCTGTGTAGGCTTTGACATTCAGAATTCCATTGATTCCTTGTCTGATTATTATGTTTCCTCCTCCATCCCTCTTCCTCATCTCAAATATCGCTCTGGTACGTGTATCAGACACATACAGGTAGTCTATGGGGCACAAATAAACGGTTTAAACCTACGTCTGTTTCATTAGGTTACGTGACATCAAATAACATTAGCAGGTGTACCACAACATTAGGTACACCTAATTGCAACATATACAATTAATTATCACATTGCTTTAGAAATTCTAGCATTACCTATAGAACTATATCAGGTGGTAATCGTTACGTTTCAAATAAACCACAACATAAGGTACACTAACAATCCAGTAAGGTGCAATATCAAATTCACACAAAAAAACTGCATCTGCAACACTATAATTTTTCATGAAGAAGTGTAATTGAATTTAATATATCAAGGTATATTCATATTTTGAAATGTGATGATATTCGATTTAATTAATGCATCTATTTATGGCTGCAGCTATTGATTATTTTAGTAATTGAGTAATCTATCGATTACTTGTTCGATAAATCATGTTATTAGATAAAACACACTATAGCCTGAATATGTATTTTGGAGAAAATAATTGAGGCAAACAACAATTTGAAATTGCACTGTCACATGTGTGCATTAATAAAGCATTGTTATGATAGCCAATGCAATACAGACCACTGCAGACACACCACGGCTCTTTTATGCACTCTATTGCAGTGGCGGTGTGGAAACTACAGTATGTCTGCGTGTTTAAAGTTCTGGGCACTCCACGTTCACAGGATTTGATCAAATTGTTTTAGTTACACTTTTTGAGCGATTAATTGAAGCAACAGAATATAAATCAAAGCTTTTTTCTAACTGGTTTAGTCGTTGCAGCCCTACATTGTATTAGCGCCATTATATTATGCAATTTTTTGTTCAAAACTTGGCAATTGTTTTGGATTTTGGAATTGGGAACATGACTAAATGAGTTATTTATTTAAAAACTATACAGTATATCACAATTCTTTAATTATTTTATTCTGATTTAATTTCATCAGTATATAATGCCTGCACTTTTCTATTGTATAGTAACATCTATATCAATTATTTATACACAACTGTTTGTGTTTACACTAAGAGCTGTTTCTCAAATTTAGTTTGCCATTTAGTTAGGCAAAATACTGCAAATTGCAGCAATAATGTAACAGCTTTTGTTTGAGCATGTGCAAGTGTGCCTAATGTTTTGGCCATTGAATATATGCTTCAGTAATAAGAAAAGAAACCTGAATAAACAGTCAGCGAATAGGGTTGTGTGATCCGTCCAATATTGCTGAAGGTCTGCCTGTTGTTTCCTTGAAAGTCAACGTGTCCAATTTGGTCCAAGAGGGAGTCGACCCAATACAAGCGCTCCTGCCTGTTGATGAAGCCCATAAACAGCCTGATTATAAACAGCTGCTTCTTATGGATAGTGACTAATCTTGCCTTCTGCGTCTTACACATAGTCGAGAGAAAGCGCATATGGCTGCCCAAGTGTTTTATTGACCAGTGGAACTGCATTGCTGCCATCAGTGTAGCCCCTCATGATGACGGCCGGGCGATATATGTCGGCCCAAAATAAGTAGCTACACACACACGCACACACACACACACACACACATACACACACACACACACATACACACACACACACACACACACACAGAGGCAAGGAGACGACACCTATCATATATTTCTTAAAAGAGGCGGAGGACCCAAATTAATGTCTCCAAATGAAGACTCACCCATCACCGGGATGTACTGCAAGTCCCTTCGGGATCCTTAATCCCGTGACGATGTCACTCATAGACTTGTCTATGATTCTGAAGGCCACCACGGTCTTGTAGGTGTTAGAGGTCCAAAACAAAACTTTGGAAGTCCAATCGTAAGCCATGGCATCGATGGAGCCAACCCTGTAGCCAGTCAAAATCTGTTGAACTGAGAGAAGAATTCAAATTGTATTGTCAATTAGGTGGAACACAAATTGGAATACAAAGCAGTAGCTCTAGGCAGCCACCTAGTGTAGTTTAAAAAAAAAAAAGAAAAGATGGCAATATCTGCATTTTGAGTCTGAATGACTAACAACTTTATCGAACTCTGCCTGTGCCTTAAAATGGTTAGTGTAAAAATCATGCGTGTTACACTTGATGTACTATTAATGCTGACTATTCTGTTTTCTCTTCACCGCTTAATGACATCAGTGGTATAATTTAGATTTATTTCAAACGCATAATGTTACAATATGGTACATGGCATATTTCCAATTTCTCATTACAACATATCTGAAAAAGGAGTAGGTAGAGTTCATTTAATCCCGCCCCTTTTCCATTTTATAACAATCTCATACATTTGTTTGTTCACTTCCTGTGCTCAATTTGTAACACAAATCAATAAATAGATAAATAAATAAATATTGATTTCGTTGCTGCTGCTGTGTATTGCGATACACTTGCTGATAAATGACCCTGTGGTAAAAAGCGTTTTCCTTCCCACTTTCTCATGCACCCACAATCATGATTAAAGGTTAAAAATGCATGTGTTACTGTATACTGTATATAATATGTGGTATACTTTATTTAAAACGTGATACATGGTCCGTATCCAGCAGCATTATCTACCTCAGCGTGCGCTTTAAATAGGGAGCACGATTTTTTTTCCACTTTTTCATGTACTTCAAAATATTATTAAAGGGGAACTGCACATTTTTTGTAATCTTGCCAATTATTTATAATCCTTATGAGAGACAAGAACACCTTTTTTTTTTTTTTTAGGATTCTGGTGTCAAAAAATAAAAACACTACAATGGGTTTTCCCATTGTAGCCTTCAAATTCCTCTACAACAACTTTAAAACCCTCCTTCAATGTTTTAAATAAACATTGCAAGTAAATATATAATGTAGTAACAGACACGTTCATAACAATGAATGCGTGCTCCTACTTCCGGAAACAAATGCGTGTTTGTTCTAATAATGGCAGACTTCGTAATAGACAAATGAGGATTCACAACCTTATCTTTTTAAAGCTGAATATACAGAGGATGAACTACTGGTTATAGAAGCGAGTACATAGTACATACAGTACATACACTGTAAAGCTAGCTGTGTACAAACAAAACATGAAATGTGGGCAAATACTTTACAGATACTATAATATGATTGTTCATGTTTTCCAGTTAGTACAGATTGGTGTCTTATCACATTGTGTAGTGCATTACAAACTCAAAAGCCATTCAGCTGCTGATGCAAAAGATAGCTTACAGCTAAATGCCCTCGAAAATGTGTTACTACGCTAGAAAAACAGTTGCCCAGTGTTCGCCCTTACAATAACAATGTCGCTACAGCTTGGGTATTATACAGGTTACGTTACGGAACATAAATTAAGTATTATTGGCGGTTTTTGGATGCAATTTCAAAAGTGGTTTTAAGGCAGAATTTATTGGAATATTAAAATGCAAAAAAAACCATCATCGGCGTGGCGCAGTGGGAGAGTGGCCGTGCGCAACCCGAGGGTCACTGGTTCAAATCCCACCTAGAACCAACCTCGTCACGTCCGTTGTGTCCTGAGCAAGACACTTCACCCTTGCTCCTGATGGTTGCTGGTTGGCGCCTTGCATGGCAGCTCCCTCCATCAGTGTGTGAATGTGTGTATGAATGGGTAAATGTGGAAGTAGTGTCAAAGCGCTTTGAGTACCTTGAAGGTAGAAAAGCGCTATACAAGTACAACCCATTTATCATTTATATATGTTCTTGTCCCTTATAAGGATTGTGAACAATAGGCAAAATTCCCCAAAATTTCAGTTCCCCTTTAAAGTTGAAGAAATGCACTTGTTATACTCTATATAATGAGTTGTTCGTATCCAGCAGTGTTATCTACCTCCACATGTGCTTTAAATAAGAGCGCACCAATTTTCTTTCTACTTTTACATGCACCCCAAATCATTATTTAAGTAAAAAAAAAAATGCACTTGTTATACTGTATATAATGAGTGGTCCGTATCCAGCAGCATGCAATTTAAACATTAGCGCACCATTTTCCTTTCTACTTTGTCATGCACTTCTAATAATAAAATAATATGTTTTATTATATATGATTAATAATGTATTTTTTAAAAATAGCACCAATTACACACTGCTTTCATTCAACGCCATGATGGGGTAATAGCAACACATCAACTCTCACCGGTGCCATTGAGGTTGGACTTATAGATCAGGCCTCTCGACCTGTCGTTGTAGAATAGAACCTCATCTTGCCCGTCAAACTCTACAGCCGAGCCGGAAAAAGACGAGGCTAGCCCTGTGAGGGGAAGGGTGATGTCTTCCTGGAGGGACACGGTGAGCGGGATCCCTCGCAGGGCTACAGAGGAGGCCACCAGCAAGTAGTGCTTTACCTCTGTTTACAAAGAGATAGGATTAACCGTGTACTACCCAACACTTTTCTTGAGGAATATGGAAAAAGAAGTGTATTAATTCCCCACTGAAGCAACTGTGAAAGTCTGATTTCAGGTCGTAACCGTGGCGACACTTGCAGCGGTATCCCAAACCGTCATTGTCTGTGCGGTGGCTCAGGACACAAATGTGCTGACAGCCGCCGTTGTGCCGTCCGCAGGGGTTCATCACTGTCGGATGAGGTTGATCAAGTCAAGCCAAACACTGTTCGACTTCGGAGGTTTGTGTACTTACCAACAGGCTGCAGGGCCGAGTGGGAGACGACAACATGGCCCGGTCGCTTGGCGGTACGAAAGAGGAGCGCCGGGTTGCTGCCGTTGAAGCGGTTGGCTCTCACCAACCCCATCTTGGTCCAATCGGTGAAGAACACGTGGTTCTCGAATACAGCCATGCCGAAAGGATGTGGAGACTGGGTTCCACCATTGAGGACCACTTTCCTGCACGGAACGCCACACAATGGCCGTCAAACACAGCAAACAATAAACTTCTCAACAAAAAAATAATTGTTACCTGTCCAAACCATGATAAGTGACAGTTTCAACTGTGTCAAAATGGCTGTCAGACCAGTAGACCCTCTTTGTGATTATATCAACGCTAATTCCGGTTGGTGTGCCAAGCCTGGTCTTTACCAGCTCCACACGGTTGCTGCCGTCCATAAAGGCCCGCTCCAGCTTCATGTTGTTATTGCTAACGCCCATGTCAGTGAAGAACATGTAACTGCACGCACAGAAACAAAGTAATTAGTCAAAAGTGCCATTCTGGACATGCAGAATACAATCACATGCAGCAACACAATTTCATAATAGCCTCATACGAGTTTTTTTCATTTTACCCCTCTTCTGAAAAGCATTTACCTACAAATCAGTTTTTGTTTTTTTAAATCTGGTAATATTATTGTTAATAATATTAAAAACATGAAAGAAAATGTCATTTAAAAAATAATGCGATGAGTTGGCAACTTGTCGCTGCCTTACGCCGAGTGCACCTAAGATAGACTCCAGCACAAGCCTTAAAAAATGAATGGACAGACGAATACTTTGGTTTAATTTAATAAAAAATCAAATACATTTGATTCAAAAATTACATGACTAAAGCTGGGATCTCAAACTCAATTTACCTGGGGACCACTGGATGCAGAAACTGGGTGAGGCTGGGCCGCGAGAAAAGATTTCTTAAAAAAATCCAAAATGCACTTTTTAATGAATTCACCTTCTTTGAATGGCTTTCCCTCCCTAGCAACATACTTGCCAACTCTCGCGATCTTTCCGGGAGACACCCGAATATCAGTGCCCCTCCCGACAATCTCCCGGGGCAGTTATTCTCCCGGTTTACACCCGGACAACAATCTTAAGGGCGTGCTGTGATGGCACTACCTTTAGCGTCCTCTACAACCTGTCGTCTCGTCCGCTTTTCCACCATACAAACAGTGTGCTGGCCCAGTCACAGGTTCTATGAGGCTTTAGCAGACCTACGGAAGTGACTACAAGAATACTTGATCAACAGCCATACAGGTCACACTGAGGGTGGCCGTATGAACTTTATCACTGTTACAAATATGCGCCACACTGTGAACCCACACCAAACAAGAATGACAAACACTTTTCGGGAGAACATCCCAGTTGTTTATACGGCCACCCTCATTGTGGGCTGGCACGCTTTTTGAACAGGTTGTAGAGGACGTTAACAGCAGTGCTTCCACGGTGCCCCCTTAATATTGTTGTTTGGTTGAAATTCAGGAAAATTATTAACCCTGGAAGGGCACTAAATATTGGGAGTATCCCAGAAAAATCGTGGGTATACAAGTATGACGTTGTAAAGCGCCATTCATGTAAAACTTGTGGGCCACACCAACATTAAATTCTCATATTAAGGTGCGGGCCACAAAATAACGTCGCGCGGGACGCAATTGGCCCGAGGGCCGCGTGTTTGATGCCCCTGCTCTAAAGTGATCCTAATCAATCAATCTGTGTTTATTTATATAGCCCTAAATCACAAGTGTCTCAAAGGGCTGCACAAGCCACAACGACATCCGCGTTACAGAGCCCACATAAGGGCAAGGAAAAACGTACCCCAGTGGGACGTCGATGTGAATGACTATGAGAAACCTTGGAGATGACCGCATATGTGGGCACCCCCCCCCCCCCCCCTCTGGGGAAGACCGAAAGCAATAATAGCATAATATTGCAAAAGTCCAGTCCATAGTGGAGCTAACATAATAGTGAGAAAATCTTATCTAGAAAATAAAATGATCGTACATCAGATTTGTTTAATGCAATAATTATAAATCTGACCATGTAATTAAATTAGAATGATATTAACTTAAACAGATGAATACAACACAATGGATAACAAATTGAAATCAAAAGTTTATAATAAATGAAATTGAAATATCTGGTTGTATCCCCGAGAGGGACAAGCGGTAGAAAATGGATGGACAGACAAATACTTTAGTTGAAATTAATCAAAAATGTAACGAATTCAATTCGAAAACTACATGCCTCTAAATTCAATTAGAAAATAAAATTACCGTACATCAGATTTTTTTAATGCAATAAATAGCAATCTGACAATTTAAATAAATTAGAATGAAAATAATTAAAACAGATGAATACAATACAATGGATAACAAATTTAAATAAAAATTTTTGAATAAATGAAATAAAAAAATCTGGCAATATCCCAGGGAAGTATAAGCGGTAGGAAATGGATGGATGGATAAATGTAAAATTACAAAAAAATTATACAATCCAGAAAGTGTATTAATTATTATAAAATAAGTAAATCTGAAAATGTAATTAAACTCAAATTAAGCAAAAGTAAACAAAAAAAGAATTAAAATAAATAAAATGAGTTAGAGAAATAAATAAAGTATAAAAAATATTATTACAAAAGAAAATTAAATGAATTACTCCTGGAAGGGAAATTGCAATGCTTGTACAGTCGTGCCTCACCACATCGTCCTTCAAATTTTGCAGTCACATTGCAGATTTTTGGGGGATATTTTTTTATTTTTCTAAAGCTTTGTGAAGTGAAGTGAATTATATTCATATAGCGCTCTTTCTCTAGTGACTCAAATCGCTTTATATTAACCCAATATCTATTTTTTTTACCTTTAAACCAGTGTGGGTAGCTAAAGTGTCTTGCCCAAGGACACAACGGCAGTGACTAGGATGGCGGAAGCGGGGATCGAACGTGCAACCCTCACGTTGCTGGCATGGCTGCTCTACCAACCGAGCTATACCGCCCCTATCACAACGCCCCTGTCGTTGTTATTGGCTGATGTCAACATTTCGGCTTTTTCGCACTGTGTTTCTTGCTGTTTTCTTGTTTGTTTTTAAGTAAAAATGTTTGCCTCTGGCCAATGACATTCGAGTCACGAGCCACAGATGTCTGCTGTGCAGCGGATCTGAGGCTGAAGAGAGAGAAACAGAGATGTGCAAGCGTGTTCCAGGGTTAAAATGCGTGCCTGTTTGCCGGTCTGCTTATCATTCTCCGGGTGGAGTTCTCACTGATGTCATATTAATATTTTTTTTTCTAAGATTTTCACAATGGACCGGTAGGGTGCCAAAGATCTACTAGTCTATCGCGGTCGACAGTTATGCGACCCCTGTTCTAAAGCATGTTCTAAAATTATGAATGAAACATTTTCAAGCACATAAAAGGCTAAGTAAATGACCAGTCAATACTATAGTATTGGCCACTGGAGAACACTAAACCAATACGAGCGTGCTGTTCAGTCTCGTGCACACTGATTGGCTCAGCCTCAAATAGCATTACTATATTAGATTAAAAGAGAGTAACTGTGACTAAAGGGTAGTACTTTGTGTGTGCATGGCTCCCACAATGTTAAAAAGCATATTTAGAAGGTCAGAAAATATTTTTTTATGCTCCAGTTATATTTGATTTATAATTAATAATTCCTACTTTGCGTAAATTATTTTATCGCGGTAATGTCCGTAACCAATTAACCACAATAAATAAGGGTGGGCTGTATATTTGCTGTTGTATAAGTACGCGACACAAAGAACCAAGTGCGTAAGTGTTACAGCACACATGCGATCTCTTTTCAAATTTGCGCCCTAACATAACATATCGACAAACAGAATGTGTGCAGCAGAACGACAATTTAAACCCACCCCACTGTGGGGTCCAGGACCAGGCCATGAGGACTCTGCAGGTTCTCAGCAACCAGCGTGACTCGATTCCCTCCTTCAAAGTCGCACACGTCAATGCGCTCCACCATGGCTTCCAATATGTACAATTTGAAGTTGATCCAGTCCACGGCCAGGTTCTGCACATTCTGGACTGCAGTAGTCAGAACCTCCCTAATGTTACCTCCATTATAGTTGGTGGAATACACCTGGGGGGAAAAAGGCATGTTAGTATGCAAAGGTTGACATTATCGTTTTACATGTTCCACAGGACCCCATGAAATAAAATGTGGGGATCCCCGAGGTTCAATATTAGGTCCCATTCTTTTTAATCTCTACATGCTGCCACTTGGGGACGGCATCAGTTCCCACAGTGAGGTTGATGATACACAATTGTACATTGCCGTCTTTCCTGATTACTTTTTGGATTATTGACATGTATACAGTCCAGAATTACAATTAAACCCATGTCTAATGTTCTTCTTTTCAATAGATACCCGTTTTAACTGCATTTTAGACATCAAGCCATGGATGGCAGTGAATAACAAAGACCCACGGTGAGGCGGCATTTAGTCACTATGGCCCCCACCTGCCGGAGTGCCTCAGGACTGCAGAGACCGTGGATATTAAAAAAATAAAAATTACAATATTAAAAAGGTTTAAGGCACATATTTCTAATCAGGCATTTTATCGATCATTTTAAACAATTTTTAGGTTCTTGATTTTTATTTTGTTATTTTCTCTTTTATTTATAGCTACTAGTACTATTATATTTGTTATCCATCCATCCATTTTCTACCGCTTGTCTCTTTTGGGGTCGCGAAGGGTGCTGGTGCTTATCTGTTATTTATAATTAATTTTGACATATATTTTAGTTAAGGCTGTCAAAAACCTACGCAGTGGTCTAGTAGTTAGAGTGTCCGCCCTGAGATCGGTAGGTTGTGAGTTCAAACCCTGGCCGAGTCATATCAAAGACTATAAAAATGGGACCCATTACCTCCCTTCTTGGCACTCAGCATTAAGGATTGGAATTAAGGGTTAAATCACCAAAAATTATTCCCGGGCGCGGCCACCGCTGCTGCTCACTGCTCCTCTCACCTACCAGGGCGTGATCAAGGGTGTTGGGTCAAATGCAGAGAATAATTTCGCCACAGCTCATGTGTGTGTGTGACAATCATTGGTACTTTAACTTTAAATTATTATTTTTCTAATCAGATTAATCACATTTTGGAATTTGGATTATTCATAAATCATAATTATTCACTCGCTTGCATAATTAAGAGGACTGCTTGCACCATTTATAGAGATGTCTAGAGGGCGCCAACTTTACAATGTAATTCTACAGTATATGCTGCCCTCTCACGGCTTGTCCTACTTAATGACGTAATTACACACGTATGTTACACATGCACGCGCAATTAGCTTTCGGTGTTGTTAGCTAATAATACCAATTTGGATAGCGAGCGTCAGCTGTTATTGAATGTATGTTCTCTCATAACAACAACATGACTGCAAATTGTTTGTTGCTTCTCTTGGACTGCTTTGGTATGTGTGCACGCACTCCCGGCGTGTAAGTGTTGACGAGACCGCGTGAGTGACCGCCGTAAACACCAATCATTGATTTAGGCTGGTAAAAAAATTATTACATTAACTTTGTAATTGTGGAAAAATATAGACAATTTTGAAACAAATGTGTTCTGTCAAACCACTAATGGTATCATAAGCTAGCCGCTGGTGTTCTTGTTATATAGTTTTACTTTGAAAAATGTTACTGTGAGGAAGTTGCAAACACCACCTTTAAATATTTCCTAAGAAAAGACCAAAATATTTGTAGATAGATGCAATTTTATAATGAGAATGTCATCCAGGATGTTTTTAAATGTTTTACGTCAATGGATGTCATTTGTTGCACAAAACAGTTTTGTCTAAAGTTTTTTCAGGCTGAATTTTGGAGTGAAATTTGCCAGCGAGCACACCGGTCGAGGTCTACCCACTCCTTTTTGTACTGATGTATGCATTAATCTGATTACTGACCGCAAAGAGGTTAAGGTGAAAGAGCGTGTGCGGTCAAAATAAATTGCATGACTACGCTCAGTGTTTACAATTTAAAAAAAAGGTAATTTTTTTGTGATCATTCACGAGTTAACTCTTTAATTGTGACGGACCAAATTGTAATAATAATTTCATATAATTTTTTTGTTAACCTCCGACGTGGACTCCTCAAGTGGCATGCCATACTTTATTATTGTCAACAGTGATGTGTGTGTGCATTTGTGTGTTTTTTTGTTTTTACAGCACTTTGTGTTGCAACTTGCCTCGGCATGAAAAGTGACATTAAAATAAAGTTTGAATGATCGATTATCATTTTGGCTGACCTTTTTGGTGTACGTGTCACTCCAGAAGACGGTCTCACTGTGCCTGTGGTACGCCACGCCGACAGCAGAGCCTCTGCCCTGAGCTGGCACCAGAGTTCGGACGTAGCGGCCGTGGATGTCACCCATCATCACCTCTCCTCCGTCTGTGAAAATGAGCTGCGGCATTCCACCTGGAAGACAAGTTGTGGATAAGAATACAGATTGTGTCCTGAATGACGATAAGAAGACCTCAGTACCTGACAGGTTGGCCTTGCAAACGTGACCTTGTTCCAGGAAATAGCCCTCAGCACAGCTGCAGCGGTGCGTCCCCGGCCGGTCTTCGCAAAGCTGGTCACATATGCCCCAGATTTGACAGTCATTGTAGTCTAAATACAAAGAGGCGCAATCACTACCAAACCATAAAATAGCATAAGGCAGGGGTCACCAACCTTTTTGAAACCCAGAGCTACTTCTTGGGTACTGATTAATGCGAAGGGCTACCAGTTTGATACACACTTAAATAAATTGCCAGAAATAGCCAATTCACTCAATTTACCTTTAATAAATAAATCTACATATATATATTTTTTTAATTGTATTTCTGTCTGTCATTCTGTCGTACATTTTTTTTTTCATTTTACAGAAGGTTTTTTGTAGAGAATAAAATGAAAAAAACACTTAATTGAACGGTTTAAAAGAGGAGAAATCTAAATTAAATTTTGAAACATAGTTTATCTTCAATTTTGACTCTTTAAAATTCAAAATTCAACCGAAAAAAGAAGAGAAAAATTAGCTAATTCGAATCTTTTTGAAAAAATAAAAAAAATAATTGATGGAAAATCATTAGTAATTTTTCCTTATTAAGATTAATTTAAAAATTTAGATGACATGTTTTACAAATAGGTTAAAATCCAATCTGCACTTTGTTAGAATATATAACAAATTGGACCAAGCTATATTTCTAACAAAGACAAATCATTATTTCTTGTAGATTTTCCAGAACAAAAATTTTAAAAGAAATTCAAAAGACTTTGAAATAAGATTTAAAATTTGATTCAAAAGATTTCCTAGATTTCCCAGAATATTTTTTTTGAATTTTAATCATAATAAGTTTGAAGAAATATTTCACAAATATTATTTGTCGAAAAAACAGAAGCTAAAATGAAGAATTAAATTTTAATGTACTTATTATTCTTTACATTTAAAAAAATAAATTGACTTCAACATTGATTTTAATTGTCAGGAAAGAAGAGGAAGGAATTTAAAAGTTAAAAAGGTAAAATCCTAAAATTATTTTTAAGGTTGTATTTTTTCTCTAAAATTGTCTTTCTGAAAGTTAGGAAGAAGCAAAGTAAAAAAATAAATGAATTTATTTAAACAAGTGAAAACCAAGCTCACTGGTAAGTGCTGCTATTTGAGCTATTTTTAGAACAGGCCAGCGGGCTACTCATCTGGTCCTTACGGGTTACCTGGTGCCCGCGGGCCCCACGTTGGTGACCACTGGCATAAGGTATCTAATGTATTTCCACTCACCTACACAGGAGCGACTGTCGTTGCCAACGATGAAACCATCCGGGCAGTAGCAAGTGCCCCCTTGTGGAGACACATGGCATAGATACTCGCAGCTCAAAGTCGAACAGCGTTCCAGGCCTGCGAGCGATGTCAATAAAAATCAAGTTTACCAATACATCCGCGTCACCCATTTCCAGGTTAAAGCCTCTAATCTCAGCAAAAGGTGTCATTATCATTTTTGTGAGCATTTTTTTACGGCTATCACGCACCTAATTTGGCGGTGATTAGCAGGGAAAAAAAGTTAATGTTACACCAAGTGTCTGTCTGCCAGGCTTGAGATAAGCCAAACATCAGTAGCCACTGTGAAAAATGTTTATGAGTTGACAACCCTTGGACTTTTGTTTAGAGCTCAATGAAAGTTAGGGACATTTTAAAAAAAGAGATAATCAACTTGCGCCTCTCGGGCCTTTGAAGAACATCGGAGTTGTATTGTTTTTTTTTTGTCCACCTACTCAGGCAAATCATATAGTTGATGTAGATGCCCATATCGGATGAACAAATGTACTTTACAAAAGAGAAGTGTGGGATACTTCTCTTGTTGCTTTATTTGTATCTGACTTTGATAAATGGATTTATGTTATTATTTGGTGCAGCCGGGCCGGAGCAGGAAGGGATAGAAAGAGGAAAAAAAGAAAGACAGAGGGGGAAATTGTGGGGACAAGAGGGGGATAAGACAGAGAGACAACAACAACAGCAAACACAAAAATAACCACAACAACAACAATAGAACAACATCAGCAAATAGGATATTTACAAATATGTTGGTAAAAGTGATAGCAAAAAAGCAATTAGTGAAATAAATAATAATACAGAAATGACAATAAACATTATTACACTACAAATGGAGCAATACAACTACAAATAAAAATAGCACTATTGATAATAAATATCAAAAAAAAAAGTCGGAGTGTTCGAGTGCACCAGTGTGTCTTATAATAGGATTTCTATAATAATAATATGATCTCTGGCGATCCTGCAAAAATGACGCACGCATACCGCCAGTGTTTCTTCCCAGTCGGGTTTACCCAATGAGGAGTCTGAAGATCGTATGACCTTGATTACTTACTGCAGTTGCGCTGAGCGGTGGAGTTGGTCTCATCAGTCCCATCTGGACAGTCCGGTTTGTCGTCACAAACTTTTCCCACTGGTATACAAGCTGGTGAACCGGGGCAGCCCCACTCGCCAGGGTAACAATCTCGGGAGTTACTGTCTGCAAGCAACACCATTCATCAAGTTACAATGCAGACAAAGAAAAATCGGAAGGCCACCTCCAATCCCTAAATATGTATTTTAGGTTGTTTGTTCTCACCACAGCCTTTTTCATCACTGTAGTCTCCGCAGTCATTGAAGTGGTCACACACCCAGCGCTGGGGAATACAACGGCCGCTCGAACACGTGAACTCATCGCCGCTACAGCTTTGGTACACTGCAGAAAAAACAGGCACGGGTCACATGGAAGCAGTTTGAAGTCCACAACCAGCTTGATTTATGGAATCCAGTGTCCTTTTACCGCAGCCTTGCTCATCGCTGTTGTCCCCACAGTCATTCCAGTGGTCGCATAGGAAGGAAATAGGTATGCAGACGCCATTGGCACACTGATGCTGGTGGATGGAGCAATGCTTGTTGGCTGCAAGTCAACACACAGTAAAGAAATTAATAAAAAGGTGGTCACAATGTTGATTAGTATTAGACTTGGAGGTGTTTGTAATATTTTTTAGCAACAGAAACCCCTTCAAACAACAATAACAGGCGTTTTACCTGACAGTGTCAATCAAAACTAAGCACTATTATTGTTGTAAAAGCTAGTAATGTACATTTTATGTATCTTAGAAATAGTCAAAGCTGATTTAGTAATGGGTTTTTTCCATTAAACAAAAAGAGCACAGTAATGAGGACTAATTCATTGTGTGGTACATAGTTGACCAATGAAGATTTTTCTGATTCTGATCGTTCTTGTAAACAGATGAAACAATAAATTCCGGGTTTGCGTGCATCTTCCGTTCTTCTTTTTGTGGACTATAACGCCAAAATTACTCACCCAATTCATACCATTCTTAAAGGAGGGATACGGGTGACATTTTTGATGAAAAACTTAATATTACTTTATTTATCTTTGGTGAAAATGTGAACCTTCATAAAACGGCAGCTCGGTCTTTTTCTGCTTCAGTTAATTGGCGGAAAACTAAACCGTTTGTAAAGTTCATTACCGCCTACTACAGGTTTGAAATGGGACTACAACAACAACAACTATCCAACAGTTTTGTTCCTTACATCAGTGGTTCTCAACCTTTTTTCAGTGATGTACCCCCTGTAAACATATATTTAATTCAACTTCCCCCTAATCAAAGCAAAGCATTTTTGGTTGAAAAAAGGAGACAAAGAAGTAAAATACAGCACTAGTTTGTGATTTATTAAATTGTATAACAGTGAAAAATATTGCGCATTTGTAGTGGTCTTTTTTTAACTATTTGGAAAAAAATATATAAAAATATATAAAAACTTGTTGAAAAATAAACAAGTGATTCCATTATAAATAAAGATTTCGACACATAGAAGTAATCATCAACTTAAAGTGCCCTCTTTGGGGATTGTAATAGAGATCCATCTGGATTCATGAACTTAATTCTTAACATTTCTTCACAAAAACATCAATATTTATGGAACATCTCCACAAAAATCTAGCTCTCAACACTGAATATTGCATTGTTGCGATTCTTTTCACGGTTTATGAACTTACATTCATATTTTGTTGAAGTATCATTCAATAAATATATTGATAAAATATTTTTGAATTGTTGCTATTTTTAGTCTATTTTTTAAAAATCTCACGTACCCTTTGGCATACCTTCAAGTACCCCCAGGATGTGCGGTACTACTGTGGTGGCCCCAGCTAAGTTATAGTTATATGGTTATGATTTGTTTGTACAATACTATTTCATAATTTTAAGATTAAGATTAGTTTATTTCTAAGGAGACAATGCAATTTCATGAAAAATATGACTTCACATGGTTAAAAAAAGCCAGAATTAGCCAGAAGGCTAGTTTTCATCTGTAGTCCCCTGGGCATTATGTAAAAAAAGGCAGTACAATTACAATTTCAAAGAAAAAGAGAGAAAAAGAGCACACACTATATACACGGAATAATAAAAAATAAAATACAACATCACAACATAACATTTATCTGGTATTTTGTATTTGTGCTTTTGTTGCGATTAGGAAATACTATTAACTCACTGCAATTATACTCATCCGAGCCATCTCTGCAGTCCTGGCGTCCATTGCAATGCTGCGAGTGGTTGTAACACGCTCCATTGGCACATGTTTTATCGGTGCACTGCGGATAGTCTGTGAAATATATCCATCATTGATAAATAATCAACAGAAAGTCAATGGTATTACTATTTTTGAGTGAATTTACAGAAAATAAATAGCAGCGTAAAAAAAGAAAAGAAAAAAAGAAAACTTACTGCAGTTGTTTTCGTCAGAGTTGTCCACACAGTCCTTCACATGGTCGCATTTGTATTTACCGGGGATACACTGGCCCTCCTGGCAGGTGAACTGGTCCGGGCTGCAGGTTCGATCGCCTGTTAGATTCCAAAATAGAGGAGTCAAATCTGAATTTTCTGCTTGCCATCAGGTCACGACCTCCTGCACTTATTTACAAAATAAGATCCAGATATAAATAGATGGATTACTGTACGGATAAATATATTACACTTTTGCATATGCATCCACGTTTACGGATGTATGTCATGCATGTTTACCGCATGTTCTTTGTTCGTCTGAGCCGTCCTTGCAGTCTTCCCCCCCATCGCAAACGAAACTCAAATCGATGCATTCACCGCTTGTAACGCATTTAAACTGCTGTGCGCTGCACGACGGGGAAGCTGCCAAAAAGGAAGAAAAAAACAGTATAGGATTGGACCTACCGGTGTAATTTGTTTGTTGCATGGTTAAAAAATACTTACGACAGTTGAGCTCATCCGAATCATCGGTGCAGTCGTTAGTTCCATCGCACTTCCAGGCTATGTTTATACATTGTCCACTGGTGCACTCAAACTCCCCACTTCCACAGCTCTCTGCGGGATAACACACATGTTTATTCACGTTTACAGTATATCATTTGCACATTCAACTCAAACATACAACAAAAAAGAAAAAAAAGTCACTTTCAGCAGTTATGTTTCCCGACCGCTGTTTATAGCCGCATGTTTACGACTGAACTTTGTGATGACAGTTGTTGTTTCCTACCTGAAAACATGTGATTTTGGATGGTTAATTGTTCACTGTGATGATCTGTTTAGCATTCAGCAAATTAGAAACTCATGACATGTACTTTGGATCTGTAGCTACTACTGTCACACAAAGTGTTATCTTTTTATACGACAAAGAGGTTGTATTAGGCATTGTTTTACATTTGGTTTCAAAAACAAGATGAAATAAAAATCACTTGAAAATCTATGCAGAATTTAAAGTCACATTAACTAATGCTTTTTTTAAAATAAGGCTTATAAAATGATAAAATACCCATAATCTACAATATTTGTATTGTAATTTAAAGTATTTTTTGTGTTACATATATATATATATATATATATACACACACATATATATATATATATATATATATATAAATGTATTTATTTATTTATTTAAAACAATACATTTTTTACAGTGATTCCTACCACAACTACAAAACTTAAAACAATTCAATTTTTAGTATTTTACAATGTAAATAATTAATATAATTATTTTCAAGCTCCTAATAAATAGATAAATGAATAAATAAGTAAAAGTGTATAAACCATAAATATATAGCATTTAAAAACATTACATGAACAAGTTGTGTTTATTTTTAAAACATATACTTTAGATGTATAATTAAAACATATGCAACATTTTTAAAAAAGGTGTACGAAAAACACTTTTATGACATAAAATATTTTTTTAACATTTTAAAAAAAGATTAAAGAAAATTTTTTGTGCTAATATATTCATTAATATATTCTATTTCTTTGTGCCACAACAAACATTTCAAAATGAAAAAATATGAAAATAAATACATAGAAAAAAATATAAAAACATTTTTTGGCATTAATAAATATTTCAACATATTGTTCTTTTTATGATATAAATAAATAAATAATACATGTTCTTTCAAACGTGTGAAAATTATTTGACAAATTAACATATATGTGTGAATAATTATAATAATACAATAACATTAAATCTGTATTATGCATATTAAAAACACTCTAATTTGCATTTTAAAAACACTATTCTATAATACATTTTTCTTTCTAAACTTTACAATATAAATAAATAACGACAACATTTTTCAGAAAAGGAAAATTATACGTCTATCCATCCATCCATATTCTTCCGCTAATCAGAAGTCGGGTCGCGGGGGCAGCAACCCAAGCTGAGAAGCCCAGACCTCCCTCTCCCCAACCACTTCAATCATCTCCTCCCGGGGGATCCTGAGGCGTTCCCGGGCCAGCTGGGGGACATAGTCTCTCCACCGTGTCCTATTTCTTGCCTGTGGTCTCCTACCGGTCGGACGCATCGTAAACACCTCCCCAGGTAGGCGTTTGGGGGACATTCTGACCAGATGCCTGAACCACCTTGTCTGGCTCCTCTTGATGTGGAGGAGCAGCGGCTTCACTCTGAGCTCCTCCCGAATGACAGAGTTTCTCGTCCTATCTCTACAGGAGAGCCCTACCACCCGATGGAGGAAACTCGTTTTGGTACCCGTGATCTTGTCATTTCGGTCATGATCCAAAGCTCATGACTGTAGGTGACAATAGGGATGTAGATCAACCGGTAAATTGAGAGCTCTGCCTTTCGGCTCAGCTCCTTCTTCACCACGTCTGATTGATGCAGGGTCCGCATCGCTACAGACGCTGCACCGATCCGCTTGTCAATCTCACGATCCACTCTTCCGTCACCCGTTTTCAAGACCCCGAGGTCCTTGAACCCGTCCACTTGGGGCATGATCCCATCGCCAACCCGGAGAAGGCACTCCACACTTTTACGGACGACGCCGAGAACCATTGACTCGGTTTTGGAAATGTTGATTCTCATCCCAGTTGCTTCACTTTCCGCTGCGAACTGGTCCAGTGAGAGCAGGAGATACAGCAGGACCACATAATCCACAAAAAGCAGATACCCAATCCTGTAGCCACCAAACCGACTCCCCTCAACGCCATGACTGCAGCTAGAAATTCTGTCCACAAAAGTTGTAAACAGATTCGGTGACAAAGGGCAGCCCTGGCGGAGTCCAACCCTTACTGCAAATGGGTCCGACTTACTCTCGGCAATGCGGACCAAGCTCTGACACTGATTATACAGGGAGCGGACCGCCACAATCCCATAGTCCAATACCCCATACTCTCTGAGCACTCCCCACAGGACTTCCCGAGGGACACCATCGAATGCCTTCTCCAAGTCTACAAAGCACAAGTAGACTGGTTGGGCAAACTCCCATGCACCTTCAAGGATCCTCCTGAGAGAATAGAATTGGTTCACAGTTCCACAACCAGGACGAAAACCACACTGTTCCTCCTGAATCAGTGGTTCGACTATCCAGCGTAGCCTCCTCTCCTCTCCAGTACACCTGAATAGACCTTACGGGGAATGTTGAGGAGTTTGATTCCACGATATTTGGAACACACCCTCCAGTTCCCCTTTTTCCCCACCATCACTGTCTGCCAATCTAGAGGCACCGTCCTCAAAGTCCACGCAATTCGGGTGGATATCATCCACCCCTGGGCCCTGCCACCGAGGAGTTTTTTAACTACCTCGGCAACCTAAGCTCCAGAAATAGGAGAGCCCGCTGCGGAGTCCCAATCAGAATCAGAATAGTTCTTATTGCCATTGTTTGAGAACAAGTTCACAAACTAGGAATTTTTCTTGGTGCAATCATGCAACATAGAAGACATATAAGACAAAATAGGTAATAAGATGAGCTGTAAGTGAGCTATCAGATCTTGTTATTGTTCATGTGTCTGATGGCCCAGGGGAAAAAGCTGTTCAGGTGGCGGGAGGTGTGGGTCTGGATGGACCGTAGTCTCCTACCTGAGGGGAAAAGGGAAGAATAGTTTGTGTCCAGGGTGAGAAGAGTCAGCTGTGATCCGACCCACACGCCTCCTGGTCCTGGAGGAGAACAGGTCCTGGAGGGATGGGAGCTTGCAGCCAATCAAGGCACTGCTTTCTCATTGAAAGACGTGTAGGTGGGATTGAGAAGGTCTTCGAAGTATTCCTTCCACCGATCCACAACATCCCCAGTCAACGTCAACAGCACACCATCCTCACCTTACATGGTCTTGACAGTGCACTGCCTCATCTTCCTGAGACATCGGATGGTGTTCCAGAATCACTTCGAAACCGTCCGGAAGTCGTTGTCCATGGCTTCTTCAAACTCTTCCGATGTCCGAGTTTTTGCATCCAGAACCGCCAAAGCCGCACACCGCTTGGCCTGCCGGAACCTGTCCGATGCCTCTGGAGTCCCATGAGTCCCATAGGCATTCTTCAGCTTGACAGAATCCATCACTGTTGGTGACCGCCAGCGGGTCTGGGATTACCGCCACGACAGGCACCGACCACCTTGTGGCCACAGCTTCGGTCGGCTGACTCGACAATAGAGGCACGGAACATTGCCCACACAGACTCATTATCCAGCGCCTTCCTCGTAACATGTTCGAAGTCCTCCCGGAGGTAGGGATTGAAACTCTCTCTGACGGGAGACTCTGCCAGACGTTCCAGCAGACCCTTACTATACGTTTTGGGTCTGTTCATCATCCTCCTCCACCATTGGAACTGACTGTGATCGGTTGAAAGCTCCGCCCCTCTTTTCACCCGAGTGTCCAAAACATGAGACAACCACAACCGCAGTTTGAAGATTAAACGTATGGATACATATAAAAAAAAGTATGACAGAATTATTTCACATAAACAAGTATTTACATACAGCATGTCGCATTTTTAAGTTTTTATGACAAAATACATTTGTATTTAAAAATGTGTGTGGAAAATGTATGACATAAGTGTACGCATATGTGTGTATGATAAATGGAATGTACAATTATAATGATAATACAATACAATAATATAATACATAATGTGCATATTAAAAATACTATTCTATATTATTTTTCCTTTCAAAATTTTGCAATATAAATTTATCAATAAACATTAACTTATTTAAAATAAATATTTAAAGCTAGGGCGTGGAGCAGTGGTAGAGTGGCCGTGCGCAACCCGAGGGTCCCTGGTTCAATTCCCACCTAGTACCAACCTCGTCACGTCCGTTGTGTCCTGAGCAAGACACTTCACCCTTGCTCCTGATGGGTGCTGGTTGGCGCCTTGCATGGCAGCTCCCTCCATCAGTGTGTGAATGTGTGTGTGAATGGGTAAATGTGGAAGTAGTGTCAAAGCCCTTTGAGTACCTTGAAGGTAGAAAAGCGCTATACAAGTACAACCCATTTATCATTTATCATTTAGCTTTTAATGAGTAAATTAATTATTGTATCTAAAATATTTATAAGACATAAATATACGTTATTTAAAAAATTAAGGCCTTTTTGTCATTAATAGTAAAGATCTGAATGTTGAAGAAAAAAATTGATACCAACATTTTTTATGATAAAAAAAAAATATTCATACATTTAAAAAATAATTAAATTAAACAAGTATTCGCTGAAAACAAAAAAACTATTTTTTCTGTCCTGAAAATGAATCAATCTATACATTTTATTCGTTACAAATACTAAAAAAGTAAAAGAAAATAAAGGTAAAGTGTGTAAATGCATAGATAAAAGTATGACAGTTTTTTGACATGAATAAATTGTTGGATATGCCAAATTCTTTATGACAATAAAATAAATAAATATATATTTGTAAATGTGTGTGAAAACTGTATAACAAATACACTTATATATGTAATATTGAATAACAAAATATACTTATATAAAATATATTGTGGATATTAAAAACACTATGCTGTATTAAATTAATCAACATTTTATAATATAAATTTATGAGTGATTATTCACTCGTTTAGTATAAATCTTGCTTAAAGTGCTTAGTAAATTTAAAAAATGTATATAAAACATTTTTAAGACTTAAATATAAATACCAGGAAACACTTGATTACATGAAAAAAAAATCACACCTAATTTTTTAAAAGACAAAATTAATATATACATTTTTTAAAATACAGTACAAAATATTATATATATATGTCTATATATATATATATATATATATATGTATATATATATATATATATATATATATATATATGTGTGTGTGTGTGTGTGTGTTTATAACAGTGCAAGAAAAGAACTTCTATTAGTTAAAAAAAATGAAAGAATTATTAACTAAACATATATTTGTGCTTTGATTAAATTTTATTTAAATATATTTGATTTCATATGGCTACTACAAAGGGTTTTTTAAATATAACTTTTTTTATGAACAAATATATATTTATTCAGCGGATATCTCTAAAAGGCTTAATTAAAAAAACAAGTGTATAGAACATTTTAAGATATAAATATACGCCATTCAAAAACCCATTCAAAAATGCATAATATTAAAAATCTATTTTTTTATTCTTTAGAAAATGTGTTTGATTTTTTAAAATATACTATATTTAAAAAAACAAACATTTTTATGACAAATAAAAAAAAGAGTTCAAGTAAAACCTTTTTTGACATTAAAATGTATTTATTTTTTAAATGTAAAGACATATTACACAAACTAATTGTATGTGCTTGGAATAAAAAAAAATATTAAGAGTTTATTTCATTCTTTTTCTTGGCGTTTTTTTTCCAGCAACAATGTTTATCAAAGCTCCAAATAATGAATGGATTTTACTGTGAAGATTGCATTATTTCTTGAATCCATATTATTGTACTTATTTTACACGGACTCTTCCAAATGTATATCATTACCCTGAGCTTGAGTGTGACCTCCATGAAACAGCAGCAGAAGAAGCGACAGAAGCCGAAGAAGACCTGGTAGGTCCATCACTGATTGAATCCTCAACCTTTTCTCTGAGTGCTCTCGAGCTTCACTTTTTAAACGTAAACCATACTAAAAGTCCAAAAAACAAGAACGATGGCGATGCTCTCTAGGATGAAGATGAATGCACTGTGGACCACAGACAGCAGCAGCAGCAAACCAATAATGTCCTCCTGGAGGACATTATTGGCTTTTTATGGCTCGCTCGTTTACATAAACTTCATCTAAGATGAACTTTTACCTGTCGGCATGTTGTCTGCATCAGCAAGAAAAAAAATACCTGTTCTTCTTTCTTTGTGTTCAACACCGAGACTCTGTTTATTTTGTAATTTTGTAATCATTGTCAAATTGAGCAAATTATGCGCGCTATTGTGTTTGCAAGTGCACCTTATTTGGCTACATGAGAGGGACAAAACATTAGGAACACACGCAGTTCAGTTTTTCACCCGCATACTAATAAATTGTTGCATAAATACTTCAAAACACAGCCTGATTATCTTAGTAAAGCTCTTTGCAGACACAATTTTAGGAATTATGTTACTCTTAAATGATTAAAAAGACGATTTGGTTATGCATTTGTTGTGGTAAAACAATAACATTCCTGTCAACCCATAAAATCCATTCAAAACCAAATTATTGAGATTTATCACACCTACCGTGTGTATTTTACAGCCTAACACTCCAAAGCACAAAGGTATATTGCTTAGTCTTCTTCCATTTTTTTCATGTTAGTGTTGCTCCTGCATCTTGGGATTTTAGTTACTATTCAACACGAGGCAAAAGCAGAAGTCTAGAAGTACCTGTAATGGATGCTAGACTCTATCTACAAACCCCAAAACCAGTGAAGTTGGCACGTTGTGTAAATGGTAAAGAAAAACAGAATACAATGATTTGCAAGTCCTTTTCAACCAATATTCAATTCAATAGACTGCAAAGACAAGATACTTAATGTTCGAACTGGAAAACTTTGTTATATTTTGCAAATATTAGCTCATTTGGAATTTCATGCCTGCAACATGTTTACAAAAAGCTGCCACAAGTGGTGAAAAAGACTGAGAAAGTCGAGGAATACTCATCAAACACTTATTTGGAACATCTCACATGTGATGATGCTAATTGGGAACAGGTGGGTGCCATGATTGGGTATAAAAGCAGCTTCCATGAAATGCTCACTTATTCACAAACTAGGATGGGGCGAGGGTCACCACGTTGTGAACAAATGCATGAGCAAATTGTCGAAGAGTTTAGGAACAACAACCTAAGGTCTGTAATATCATCAAAAGGTTTAGAGAATCTGGAGAAATCACTGCACGTAACCTTGGATCAGTCAGGCGGTTCTGAATCAAAAACCGACATCAGTGTGTGAAGGATATCACCATATGGGCTCAGGAACACTTCAAAAAACCACTGTCAGCGACTACAGTTTGTCGCAACATCTGTAAGTGAAAGTTAAAACTCTGCTATGCAAAGCGAAAGCCATTTATCAACAACACCCAGATGTGTCGGCGGCTTTGTGCTATGTGCCCAAGCTCATCTAAGATGGACTGATGCAAAGTGGAAAAGTGTTCTGTGGTCTGACGAGTCCACATTTCAAAAAGTTTTAGGAAACTGGACGTTGTGTCCTCTGGACCAAAGAGGAAAATTACCATCCAGACTGTTATAGGCTCAAAGTTCAAAAGCCAGCATCTGTGATAGTATAGGAGTGTATTAGTGCCCAAGGTACGAGTAACTTACAAATCTGTGAAGGCACCATTAATGCTGAAAGGTACATGCAGGTTTTGGAGCAACATATGTTGCCATCTAAGCAGCGTTATCATGGACCCCCTTGCTTATTTCAGCAAGACAATGCCAAGTCATGTGTTACAACAGCGTGGCTTCATAGTAAAAGAGTGCGGGTACTAGACTGGCCTGCCTATAGTCCAGACCTGTCCCTCGTTGAAAATGTGTGGCACATTTGGAAGCGTAAAATATGACAATGGAGACCCCGGACTGCTCAACAACTGAGGTTGAACATCAAGCAAGAATGAGAAAGAATTCCACCTGAAAAGAATTCCACCTGAAAAGCTTAAAAAATTGGTAAAAATCCCCCTGTGCCAACTTTTTTGCAATGTATTGCTGCCATTAAATTCTAAGTTAATGATTACTTGCAAAAAAAACAATAGTTTCTCTGTTCGAACATTAAACATCTTGTCTTTGCAGTCTATTCAATTGAATATAAGTTGAAAAGGATTTGCAAATAATTTTATTCTGTTTTTATTTATGAATTACACAATGTGCCAACTAACTGGTTTTGGGTTTTGTAGAACCATAGATTACAGGTTAAGTCACACATGACTAAATACAATAGAGAAAGCTCGGACTCTGGCAATTACAGTGCCTGTCAGCCTGGGTGAGGAGTTAGTTAAACTTGAACTAAGCAGTGCCAGGCTGGGAAATTCCTGCACAAGAAGCATTTCTTGTAGAATAATAAACAACTCACATAAAGTTTTTCAGTATTGACTGTGCCAGATGTTGACATGCATTCTACTGAGGTGCCAAATTATGAAGCGATCAATCTATCCCAGCACCAAACAAATAATCTCCAGATCCCCACCATATCAATTCCTACATGTAATTGAAATTATTCAAGGTGCAAGGTGCACCACACATAGACTTAGACTTAGACCCAGACAAACTTTAATGATCCACAAAGGAAATTGTTCAACACAGTAGCTCAGTTACAATTAAGTGTAAGGATGGAAAGGACAATGCAGGTATAAATAGACTAAATATAGCAATATAAGATATAACATATATGAGAATATATACAATTCGCGTTATTTAAGAGACACTAATCTTAACACCATTGATCTCAGTGAGACTTCGCTGAAACCAGATTTTTTTTTTCATCAACGAGGCATCTCCTCCTAACTATACAAATGCACATATTGCCCGTCCCAGTAAAAGGGGTGGAGGGGTCGCACTATTGTCCAATGAAAGCCTTACCTTAGCCCTAACCTAAGTAATACATATATAAATAAGGTGTTTACTATGAGGTCAGTCACACCGCTACCTCTCTACCTGGCTGTTATCTACCGCCCACCTGGCCCTATTATGACTTTTTCAGTGTATTTTCAGAGTTCGTCGATGATCTAGTGATGTACGCAGATAATATAATTATCATGTGGGAAGTTTGATATATATTATATTTTGATAGAATAGCACCACTAAAGCTTAAAAAGGCCCTTAAAAGGTGTACCCCCTGGTTTACAGAATAAACCAGAGCTTTTGAACTATCATGTAGAAAGCTGGAACGCAAACTTGAGGTCTTCCATCAAGCATGGAGTGATAGTTGAATAACTTCTAAATACTCTCTTACCACAGCTAAGACTTTTATTTGTCCTGGCGCTACTTAACTGCGATAAATGATGCATAACCCAGAGCGTTAATCCGATTTTGATGAACATTGTCTTGCATAGTTTAACTCACTAAGTGTTCATTTAACCCAATTTGCTGGGTTAAAGAAGGAAATCAAACATGGTGTTAGAGCTCAGTGGCCTTGTGGTTAGAGTGTCTGCCCTGAGATCGGTACGTCGTGAGTTCAAACCCCGGCCGAGTCATACCAAAGACTGTTAAAATGGGACCCATCATTTCCCTGCTTGGCACTCAGCATCAAGTGTTGGATTTGAGGGTTAAATCACCAAGATGAATCCCGAGCGTGGCCACAGCTGCTGCACACTGCTTCCCTCACCTCCCAGGGAATGGAACAAGGTGATGGGTCAAATGCAGAGGGTAATTTCACCACACGTAGTGTGTGCGGTACTTTAAATAATGAACTATTTTGAAAATATTAATTTAACTGCAGTGTGAAGATACATGTAAACTCCGTGCTAAGTGTTAAAATCAACTCTGTGGGGGTTGATTCAACACTGCAGTTGATGTGTGGATTTTATTTGTATTTAGGTGTCTTTGAGGCTCTTTTTAATACAAAATGTTGGATTTATAAGACAACCAGCAAAGATGAAGCATGTAAATTGTTGTTACTGTGGCACGTCAGCGCCTTAAAGTGGTCTGATAAAGCACTGCTGTTGAAAAGCCGCAAAAGGCTAGTGATAAAAAGTTCAATAGTTAAATTTGAACCTGAGCAGCAATAAAACATGTAAAACTTTAATCATTTGTACACAACCCGGAAATATCTCGGATATGATAGGTGATGCTGAAAAAATAGACAAGAACATACATAACATCAAAATGAGTGCGGATGAAGTTCAAAAAGCTCCCAGTGGACAAAATATTCTCTCACATGACAAAAAACCTAACTATCTTGTAATAGCTAATCAAGAATTACAGATGATGACAGAACATTAGGAAGAAACATTTGAACATTTTACTTACGGGTGGGTATAATATTCATAAAGCTATATAAATCTGAACCTGTTACAAAGGCACTGAATTAAAAAAATTTACAAACACATTATACAAATAAAAGTTGAATATGTTTCCATAGAACAAACCACACTGGCGTTCCCCCTGGTGATGTGTTCAGCACCCTGACATTTATTTAAAAGCATTGCACAATCCCTGAGCTGTGGTTGTGCGTCAAAGCCTCAGTAGTTGAAGGGTCTCCCGTCATCGTGTGAGTAGTTGCTGTTGCTCTGGCCTTGGTTCCGAGCGTACGGATTCTGCTGAGGCCGATCCTGAGTGTACGGGTTGTTCAAAGGTCGCGAATCTGCATAGGGGTTGCTTGCGGCTCGAGTCTGGGCGTATGGGCTGGTCTGGTTGCGAGGACGCTGGTAGGGGCTGCCGCTCGTGTTGTCTGAGTGGTCATTGAGCCACTGCAATGAAAGGATCGTGTTTGTTTTACGTCAATGATTATTTCAGCACCGTTTCAGCACATTTTTGCAGGGTTTTTCCTCGCCTCTGTCGCAAAACACTGATACTTTTCACCAAAAAAGAAAGGATTTTTCCCACTTGTTTAGGCTCTAGAGTAGTGGTTCTCAAATGGGGGTACGCGTACCCCTGGTGGTACTTGAAGGTATGCCAACGGGTACGTGAGATTTTTCAAAAATATTCTAAAAATAGCAACGATTCAAAAATCCTTTAGAAACATATTTATTGAATAATACTTCAACAAAATATGAATGTAAGTTCATAAACTGTGAAAAGAAATGCAACAATGCAATATTCAGTGTTGATTGCTAGATTTTTTTTGTGGAACATGTTCCATAAATATTGATGTTAAAGATTTATTTTTTTGTGAAGAAATGTTTAGAATTAAGTTCATGAATCCAGATGGATCTCTACTACAATCCCCAAAGAGGGCACTTTAAGTTGATGATTACTTCTATGTGTAGAAATCTTTATTAATGATTGAATCACTTGTTTATTTTTCAACAAGTTTTTAGTTTTTTTTTTCCCAAATAGTTCAAGAAAGACCACTACAAATGAGCAATATTTTGCACTGTTATACAATTTAATAAATCAGTAACTGATGACATAGTACTGTATTTTACTTATGTATCTCTTTTTTCACGAAAAAATGCTTTGCTCTGATTAAGGGGTACTTGAAATAAAAAAAATGTTAACAGGGGGTACATCAATGAAAAAAGGTTGAGAACCACTGCTCTAGAGGCCATAGTTGCCACAGACGTGGACAGCTCCTTTTAGGTCTTATTTCCCAAATTGTGTACACTACTGAATTGGGGTCTTATGGCCCTTATGTGGACACTTATACTGCTATCTGGTGGTGTCAGAAGAGTATAACATACAATGGAATTTGCAAAAAAAAGTGTAAAAATAAGAATTAGCATGTCACTAAACATGACGTACACGTTTGTTACTTAAGGACTAAGTACATCAAATAAAAAGATGATTAGTTTTTTATTCTAATTAGGGTCCAATAAGCCCAAATAGCAAAGAGAAATAAAACAAGCATGTAAACAAACAGATTGGGCCTTAAGAAGTTCGATGACAAAAATGCCATATTTGGTTTTGTTTACAATAAGACTAAAAAAAAGATGTTTAAAAAACAAACTCTACCAAAAGAATCAATGTACGAATTAATATCACTTTTAAAATGATCCAATATTTACTATCATGGAAAGCAGTTGAATCATGAAAATATACATTTTTTGATTACATTAGCCGCTATTTATAGTGAAGCCCAATAAAATATATGTCAAAAATAACATAAAAAGTAAAATAATATAAATAAATACTTTCATATTTTGAAAAAGGGTGCACTTTTTTGGTAATTTAACTTTTAGTCCATGGCACAATAAATGTCAGTAAAATATAATTAAATAAAAACTGTAAATAAATAAATGTATGTATATATATATATATATATATATATACATATATATATATATATATATGTATATATATATATATATATATATATATATATATATATATATATATATATATATATATATATATATACATATATATATGTGTGTATATATATATACATATATATATATATATATATATATGAAGCCACCTCTCCTGAAAATGATCTGTCTATGGTACACTTATTAATGATGAAAAATGATATCTTTTTGCGATTAAATAGTTTAATTGTTTGACAGCCCCAGTTTATTAAAGTTAACCACTGCCACTACTACTTTTTTTTCAAATAAAAAAACAATAATAGTAGTGAAACATATTTAGATAAATACTGTCTATGGTACACTTATTAATGATGAAACATTATATCTAGCTGCGATTAATCGCGATTACATATTTTTATCGTTTGACAGCCCTAGTTATCTATATCAAAGTTAACTACTGTTACTTTATTTTAAAATAAAAAACAATAATAGTAGTGAAACATATTTAGATAAATACAGTAAATTAATAACTATTTCAAAATTAACAGAAACAACATAAAATACAGTATTTTTTTAAAGGAACTAAAGAATTAAAAAAATATTGTCTCTTAACAAAAAAATAAGGAAGAATAATAGCAGCGGAATCATGCAAATTAAATGTAAAACCTCAACATATTTACTGTGAGAAAAATATTTTTCGTTCATTCTTAAGAGACCCAGCATATAAGTAATAAATGAAAAAAAGTGCAACCACGTAGACTTACAGCCTGAACAAAAGATTTACTTTACATCATAGCTCCTAAAAAAAAAGTTGTATTAAAGTGCCTCGAAGCGTACCTGGTGGGTTGCTTAAGTTTTTTTTTACCTTTATCTTTGACTACTTTACTCACCGAACTCTTCCCCTCGGCCATCAAGTTGTGGCGGCCATTGCTCTGCGTCATCTCCAGATTGGTCCCGTTGTCCCAGGCGGTGGAGGCCGTGGCCCGCGGGATCCTGGGCACGCCACCGCTTGGGAAAGGTTTCAGGCCGTGGTCTGCTGATTCTGTCTTTACTGGCAAGGGCTGCCTGTTGGCTGGGAGGCTGTCAACCAGCGGGTGCTTATCATTATAGGAGTGGCCCAATTCGTGATTCTTCTCCGCGTTCGACCCCTTGTGTTTCTTGGACGTCTTCTCCGTGGATCTATCAGGACAAACAATTACAGTCAAAATATTGCAACAATGTGTATTGTTTCCATTGTAGTTTGCAGCGTCTCCAAAAGGTGAGCAGCTTTCATACATCAAACTTTTTTGTATTTTCTTTTAGAGCGGTTCAATTATTTTTGCCTTTATGATTTATTAATCGCCATCACTTTAAAATTAACAACGCAACTCATCCTCTTGTTTGCTATCGGGGTCGTTTCATGCCATCTGCTGGTTTACATGCATAAATCTCGAGAGCCCGAACATAAGACCACATGTTTTTTTTTCTTTAACTTTGCTATAGTGGAAACATACTGTCCTATGTTTGGGTCAATATGGTAACTGAGAATCAATTCCTGCACATAATCATGCAGAAAAACCTCCCCAGGTCACTGGTGAGTGTGAGTGACCGGAAGAAAAGTTAGGCGTCACCTTTTGGTTCACGCGTACGAATCCTTTTATAAGACATTTTTTGGGGAAAAAAATAACTAGAAGTCTAGCATTATGAATCCTTACATTATGAATGGAGGCCAACTTTTTAGGAGGAAAATATCTGCAGTCTAGTATTATACATTTCTATATTACAAATATAAGACACCTTTTTGGGGGAGAAAATACCTAGTAGTCTTGTATTATGAATACCCAATTTCACAAATATAAGATAACTTTTTTTAAGGGAAATTACGTAGTAATTTTGCATTATAAATCCTTATATTATATCCCTATATTACAAATATAAGACCATTTTTGGGGGGGACAATACCTAGTAAAATACTAATCTTATTTTATGAATCCCTACATTACAAAAATTGGAGGACTTTTTTACGGGAAAAATACCCAGTAGTCTAGTATTGTGAATGTCTATATTAAAAACATGAGGCCACTTTTTAGGGGGAAAATACCTTGTCGTCTTTTAGTATGAATCCCTAAATTACAAATACAAGAATATTTTTAGGAGAAAACACGTAGTAGTCTTGTATTATGAATCCTTATATTATAGCCCTATATTACGAATATAACACCATTTTTGGTGGAAAAAAACCTAGTAAAATACTTAGTAATCTTATTTAATGAATCCCGATATTACGAAAATTGGAAGACTTTTTTTACGGGAAAAATACCCAGTAGTCAAGTATTATGAATGTCCATATTACAAATATAAGGCAACTTTGGGGGGGGGGGGAATATCTAGTAGTCTTTGACTTGAATTCAAGATAAATGATTCAAATTGTTTTCAGTATATAAAGACATTCAGGATAAAATTTATCAGAAACTGTTTTCATTCAAATTTGATACTTGATTGATTTAGAGCATGGGTGTCAAACTCTGGCCCGCGGGCCAAATTTGGCCCGCCGTTTAATTAAATTTGGCCCTTGAGGCAATATCAAATTAACATTAGAGCTGGCCCGCCGGTAACACCACATTCACCGCTAATACTCATACTTGCCAACCATCCCGATTTTCCCAGGAGACTCCCGAAGTTTAGTGCCCTTCCCGAAAATCTCCCTGGGCAACCATTTTCCCGATTTCCACCCGGACAACAATATTGGGAGCGTGCCTTAAAGGCACTGTCCTCTACATGTCGTCACGTCCTCTTTTCCTCCATATAAACAGCTTACTGGCCAAGTCACATAATATATGCGGCTTTCACACACAAATACTTGGTCAACAGCCATACAGGTCACACTGAGGGTGGCGGTATAAACAACTTTAACGTCGTTACAATAATGCGCCACACTGTGAACCTACACCAAAGAAGACTGACAAAACACATTTCAGGAGAACACCCGCACCGTAACACAACATAAACACAACAGAACAAATACCCAGAACCCCTTGCAACACTAACTCTTCCGGAATGCTACAATATACACCATGCTGCCCTATTTAAGCCTTGCTTGTTCAATATTCATTGTAAAACTTGTTTGGGTCCCTATTAAAAGGTTAATTTGTTCAACCTTGGCCCGCAGCTTTGTTCAGTTTTAAAGTTTGGCCCACTCTATATTTGAGTTTGACACCCCTGATTTAGAGGAAAAACCTGGTAGTCTAGTATCCGAATCCCTATAATACAAATACAAGACAACGTTTGGGGGGAAATATGTAGTCATCTAGTACTATGAGTCCCTATATTACAAATATAAGACAATGTTTTTTTGGGGGAAATACCTCGTAGTCTTGTATTAAAAAACCCTATATCACGAATATAAGACACATTTTTTGTGGAAAATACCTACTAATATTGTAATATAAATTCCTATTTTAAGAATATGAGAATACTTTTTTTATGGGAAAATACCTAGTAGTCTTGTATTATGAATCCTTAAATTACAAATATAAGAATATTTTTAGGGGAAAATACCTAGTAGTCTTGTATTATGAATCCTTATATTATAGCCCTATATTGCAAATATAAGATAACTTTTGTAAGGGAAGAATACCTGGTAAAATACCTTTATTATGATTATTATCAATATCAGGTACTGTAGTTTTCATTAGATAACAATAAACAAAACAAATTCAGGATAAAATAACAACAGGTAGGTTTTTTTTTTTCATTACACGATAATACATGAATGAATCCAAGATAAATGATATCAGAAACTAGGGGTTTCATTCAAATTGTTTTTTTTTTAGTACATAACTCGGTTGGTAGAGCAGCCGTGCCAGGAACTTGAGGGTTGCAGGTTCGATTCCCGCTTCCGTCATCCTAGTCACTGCCGTTGTGTCCTTGGGCAAGACACTTTACCCACCTGTTCCCAGTGCCACCCACACTGGTTTAAATGTAACTTAGATATTGGGTTTCACTATGTAAAGCGCTTTGAGTCACTAGAGAAAAGCGCTATATAAATATAATTCACTTCACTTCACTTCACATAGAGACCTTCAGGAGAAAAGTTATCAGAAACTGTTTTCAATCAAATTTGATACTTGATTGACTTAGGGGAAAAACCTGGTAGTCTGGTATCATGAATCCCTATAATACAAATAAAAGACAATGTTTTGGGGGAAATAACTAGTCATCTAGTACTATGAGTCCCTATATTACAAATATAAGACAACATTTTTGAGGGAAAATACTTCGTAGTCTTGTATTTTAAATGCCTATATCACAGATATAAGACATGTTTTGTGGAAAATACCTACTTGTCTTGTAATATAAATTCCTATATTACAAATATAGGAATACTTTTTTTATGGGAAAATACCTAGTCTTGTATTATGAATCCTGATATTCTAAATGTAAGATTACTTTTTAGGGGACAAATACCTATTAGTCTTGTATTCAGGTCAGTCTGGGAACTGAGAATCAATTCTTGCACAGAATCATGAAGTGTGAGTGATGGGAAGAAAAGCTTCCCTGGGATTTGCATGTGCGAATCCATATTATACAAATATAAGATGGCTTTTGTTGTGGTAAAATACCTAGTAGTTGTGTGTTTGTGTCAGTATGGTAACTGAGACTCAATTCTTGCACAGAGTCATGAAAAAGAAGTCATCGTTGTGAGTGGCAGGAAGAAAAGCTCGCCAACTGCTTGTTTTATTTAGGCTAATAGGGGGCTAACTGGGTTACCATGGCCGATACAACTCACTTGCAAGACATGACGATCAGAGTGATGGTCGAGATGAGCAACAGTCCTCCTAACACGGAGCCGACAACCACCAACGCCAGCTGCCATGCTAACGAACAGGCAATAGGACGTTATAGCACACAGTGCAGCTTACTGTTACGCTAGACAACACATGTAGCGACTGTTTCACTCACTTTCGTTGCAGTTAAAACCAGAATGACCGTATGGACAACTGAAAGAAAAGATAATAATGCATTGTTATTATCGTTAATAATGATATTATTTAAGACAATAAAGCTACTTACTCCATACAATGTCGAGTTCCGTTTGGTTTCTGGCCACTTGGACAAGCTGCAGATGTAGAACAGTTGGAAATGAGATTTGAAAAGATGCACTACCTCAGGGGTCTCAGACACGCGGCCCGCGAGACGTTATTTTGCGGCCCCCACCTTAATATGAAAGTTTAATGTTAGTGCGGCCCGCAAGTTTTATATGAATGGCGCTTGACAGCGTTGTGTTATTTGGGTCCAAAATGGCTCTTTCAACGTTTTTGGTTGCCTTCCCCTGCATTAGTGGAAAAGCGGAAAATGAGTGAAAGCGACAGAGACGTTGCCATGGAGACGAGGGTTTTCTTACGTTCCTGGCTGCTGTCACACCGCGACACCTGTCCATCAGTAATAACCTTCCCCGATAACCTGCACCAATTCAAACCGTTATTTGTTTTTTTATTGTTTAATTTGCATTGCCTCACACGATAAAAACTACATACATTTCTATACAACACTCCGGGAGCAGTCACTTTTTTGCGCTCGCTATTAACCACCGGCCGCCGTGTTGCTGTAGGGAGGAAATAACATTATTCTCTGTGCGTCACCTAAATACAAATATATTCCACAACCCTAAACATGTCTTTTTCAAACCCTGCAGTTAAGAGAAAGGTTAGTGATGCGCAAAGACAATTCCGGGAAAAGTGAGTGATGCAATATTTCTTTGTTGAGCACAGGGGCACCCCGACGTGTTTTATTTGCACAGAGAAAGTTGCGGTGCACAAGGGATGCAAGTTGAAACGTCATTATACAACTAGACATGCTGAGGAGTATGCAACATATTTTTTTAAATATTTTCCTGCGGCCAAGCCTCACCCAGACTCTGCATCCTGTGGCCCCCAGGTAAATTGAGTTTGAGACCCCTGCACTACCTTTTTGTCAGTCAATCAGGTGTACTTACCGACACACATCCTCTCGCTGAAGTCGGTGTAAATGTAACCCGCCGCACAGGTGCACTCAAAGAAGCCTTCTTTGGCCGAACACGACGACGTTTCCTTCTCACAGGGGTTCTTAAGACACAGGTCGGTCTCTGCAAACGACGAGAAAAGAAATGACCGTATTGACACAGATATAAGATGAGGACTTGGGGGTGGGGGATAACGTACTAAGAAATATGGAATTGGCCAGAATGCAGTCGGCGCATTTGGAAGCATTCGCCATGATGTCATCAAACATCTGTGTCGTGATGGGTTGAGTCACGAAGAAAAAGAGCTCTACAGTCGCGTCGACGCCGCTTGAATTTGATCGCTTGTTTTCCAAGCGCCTGTGCAGACATAATGACATTATAATGGTTTTGTTTATTTTGAACATAAATGACAAGGACAAAATATAAATATGTTTTATAGTAAAGTTTTAGTCAAATAACAAATATGTAAATAATAAAGGAGTAAAAATTGACAGAATAATGACATTATAATGGTTTTGTTTATTTTGAACATAAATGACAAGGACAAAATATAAATATGTTTTATAATAAAGTTTTAGTCAAATAACAAATAAGTAAATAATAAAGGAGTAAAAATTGACAGAATAAGGACATTATAATGGTTTTGTTTATTTTGAACATAAATGACAAGGACAAAATATAAATATGTTTTATAGTAAAGTGTTAGTCAAATAACAAATAAGTAAATAATAAAGGAGTAAAAATTGACAGAATCATTGTAAACACAAAAAACACACTATTGTAGGATATATGATAAACATTACTTGATTTGGATAGTGAAATACAGGAGTAAAAACTGTCAAAACCATTGTTTAACAAATAAATAAACATAACATAGCCAGATAATAGGTACCACCTTGTTATTACATTGTATGATGATTTCAGGGTTAATGATATCAGGTATTGTGGTTCTCATTAAATTACAATAAACGAAAAAAATCCAAAATAAATAACAGATGGTAACTGTTGTTTTCATTACACAATAACACATGAATGAATCCAAGATGAATGATATCCGAGAATAAAGTTGTCAATCTAAATTGTATGCAGTACATGAAGAAATTCAGGATAAAAGTTGTTTTCATTTAAATTTGATACATGAAAGAGTTCAGGGTAAATGATCACAGATACTATTATTCTCATTAAATGATAATAAATTATTCCAGGTAAAATATATTTGATTTTAATAAACATAATTCATTATTGAAATTGGATAAGATAAGATACTGTAAATGGTTTTCATCAAAAAATAAATGGAAAAAAAAACAGCAAATTTGATCAGATACTGAAGTTTTTTTCATTAATAAATGAATGCATTCAGGAGACATGATAATAGAGATTGTTGTTTTCATTAAAAATTGATACATGAATGAATTTACGATAAATGACAACGGGTGCTGTTGTTTTCATCCCAAAAAACTCATACATGAATAACTTCAGGATAAATGGTATCAGATACTGTAATTCTTCTCATATAACAATACATTAATTAATCCAGGGCATTATATCAGATACTGTGGTTTTCATTAAACAATATTACCTGAATTTGAGACAAATTACATTCGATGAAGTGATTTTCGATAAACAATAATAAATCAATACATTTGGATACATTATGTCATATACTGTGCTGTGTTTTTTTATTAACCAATAAATGAACCCATTCAGGCTAAATGATATGAAATACATTGGTCTTTATTGCTCAATGATAAATTAATGCATTCAGGATATCGTAAATTAAAAATCATACTGTGGTTTTCATCAAAATAATTCATTGGGAATTAAGGATAACTGACATTAGATGCTGTGGTTTTCATGAAACAATGATAAGTGTGTGACTTTAGAATTAATTAAATGGTGAAAGTGTTTGGCAACTTACTTGAGTTCCAGCACCGTACTGTTACTGAAGCCATATTGGTCCATGAATGAAAGCCACAGCTGTGTTATGGAGAGAGAATATATATTTTAGGTTAACTTTGACTTCATCTCACACACTCAAATGGATGACGCCACTGTTTATATGATGTACAGTAATATTTCTGACCTTGTTCAAAATGTTAAGTGTAAACAAACCAATACACTATGCGGTGGCTCTGTAAGCAAACTCTGTCAGATTGACTTGAATTTTCTCACACAGCTCTACAAAACCCCCACAGGGGTTGAGTTCAATCACCACCAAATTTGGCACACACCTTTAAGGAACTGTCAGCACATGTGTGTCAAATTTGAGTCAGATTGGCAAAAAAAACACAAAATGTGTCATTGACCATTTCTGCAATGACTGTAACACTTAAAAAATGTCTTGTTTTCATCAAAAATAATTCATGCAAAGTCTGCTCTTCAATTCAGAGATGTGGTTGGGCATGTACGGCATGGGAGAGCAGGACTCAGATTCATCCCAAAAACTCCCCGATGGCACAAAGCAACATCAAAGCAGAAGAGACGGCTAGTAGTAGAGGAAGTCAGGAGACAGGAGGAGTGAGAGCGACATGCTAAAGTCGTCTCAATGGCCAAGCAGGGGAGATGGACCAACTGGGAAAGCCTGGAGAAGAAAAAGCTCAACTGGTATGACATCTGGCAGATGCAGGGAGCACGGCTGAGTTTTATCATCAAAGCCACGTACAACCTGCTACCGTCCCCCCTAAATATGAAAACCTGGTACGGAGAAGATCCCGCCTGTTCCCTGTGTCAAGTACCTGCATCTCTGAGACATATCCTATCAGGGTGTACTATAAGTCTCACCCAAGGACACTATACTTGGCGGCATAACCAAGTACTCAGAGAGCTTGCATTAACACTGGAACAGAGGCGAACCACCACAAACAATCTCCCACAAACAACAGCAGGAAAAGTCCATTTCACACATTTTGTACCAGCTGGCCAACATCAAGTGTCAAACGACACCAAATAACGCAAGCATCCTGCAGTCGGCCCGAGATTGGTAATTGGAAGTAGACCTCGATAAAAAGCTTGTGTTTCCCCCAGAAATAATGGCTACAACACTCCGGCCAGACATGGTCCTGTGGTCTCCATCAGCAAAGCTGGCTTATGTCGTGGAGCTGACAGTACCATGGGAAGAAGGGGTTGAAGAGGCTTACGAGAGGAAAAGAAACAAATATTCTGACCTGGCAGCTAAAGCATCCCAGAACGGCTGGAAGACCAACATTTTCCCAGTAATGGGATGCAGGGGATTTATTGCCACATCTACCATCAGTCTGTTGAGGAAAATGGGGGTGAAGGGATGCTCCCTCCAACAGGCTATCAAGTCCATGTCAAATGCTGCCGAAAAAGCCAGCAACTGGCTCTGGATTAAGCGCAAGGACCCCAACTGGGCGGTAGAATAAGAGACAATGGTATGCGGTCAGGCTTAGGCCTGACTCAGGGAAAAGGACGACCCTGCCATGCATAGTCCGACAGGATATGGAGGGTATGGCAAGGAGGGGGGGTGTATCTGGGACGCTAGGTACACCGTTGAGCCCTCTGGAGACGTCGTGGGTTTCAAATCAACGAAACGTCGATGAAGCACGGTGCCCACCCGAAGACCCCAATGACATACTTACCCTCCCTTTCACCACTCCACACCGACTGCTACCGTCAAGACTGTTCCTACTTTCCAAAGGCATTGAAACATCTAGTTCTATTTGCTTCACTTCATTACATGCTAGCATGTCTTCCAGTGCATTCTTGACCAACACCCATAGGAGGCATCACAAATGTCATTTATCTTCATGACTATAAATGTTTAAAACCCAAACAACTATGTTGAATATTGGTGGTTCCACAGTACAAGAAACAAACAAACCTGTGCAGTAATTTCCTTTGAGGCGTGGGCAAATGCGTCTGATGTTTTGGTTGCCATTTCCTCAACATAGGTTAATTTGGGCACCTGCAGTTGTCCAGGGAAAACTTGAGCTGAAATAAAACAAATTGACAAAAACATTGGTTTATTGATCGTAAGGAAATATTGTACTGATCTGAATGTAACACATATCTTAGTATTTTGTTATCAGAACAAAGACAGGTTGTCTTATATAGATAGATAAATTTGGGGTCTTGAGATTTAAAACTTGCCAACCAACAGATTGAGCTATTTGGGTTTCAAATACATTCTTAATTTTCAAAAATCGATTTTATTTACTATTTAAATTTATATATATATATATATATATATATATATATATATATATATATATATATATATATATATATATATACATATATATGTATATATATATATCCATCCATTTCCTACCGCTTATTCCCTTTGGGGTCATGGTGGGCGCTGGTGCCTATCTCAGCTACAATCGGGCGGAAGGCGGCGTACACCCTGGACAAGTCACCACCTCATCGCAGGGCCAACACAGATAGACAGACAACATTCACACTCACATTCACACACTAGGGTGTGAATGTGTTAGTGTTGCCAATCAACCTATCCCCAGGTGCATGTATGTATGTATATATATATATATATATATATATATATATATATATATATATACACGTATGGACGTAGACCCAAACTTAAACAAGTTAAAAAACTTATTTGGGTGTTACCATTTAGTGGTCAATTGTATGGAATATGTACTGTACTGTGCAATCTACTAATAAAAGCTTTAATCAATCAATCAATAAACTTATTTTTTATTTTAAGAATCCATTTTTAAAATCAGCCTTCCCGGTAAGTTCTATTCAGGTGTACTGGAGAGGAGGCTACGCCGGATAGTCGAACCTTGGATTCTGAAGAAACAGTGTGGTTTTCATCCTGGTCGTGGAACTGTGGACCAGCTCTATACTCTCGGCAGGGTTCTTGAGGGTGCATGGGAGTTTGCCCAACCAGTCTACATGTGCTTTGTGGACTTGGAGAAGGCATTCGACTGTGTCCCTCGGGAAGTCCTGTGGGGAGTGCTCAGAGAGTATGGGGTATCGGACTGTGTTATTGTGGCGGTCCGCTCCCTGTACGATCAGTGCCAGAGCTTGGTCCGCATTGCCGGCAGTAAGTCGAACACATTTCCAGTGAGGGTTGGACTCCGCCAAGGCTGTCCTTTGTCACCGATTCTGTTCATAACTTTTATGGACAGAATTTCTCGGTGCAGTCAAGGCGTTGAGGGGTTCCGGTTTGGTGGCTGCAGGATTAGGTCTCTTCTTTTTGCAGATGATGTGGTCCTGACGGCTTCATCTGGCCAAGATCTTCAGCTCTCACTGGATCGGTTCGCAGCCGAGTGTGAAGCGACTGGAATGGGGGTCAGCACCTCCAAGTCCGAGTCCATGGTTCTCGCCCGGAAAAGGCTGGAGTGCCATCTCCGAGTTGGGGAGGAGATCTTGCCCCAAGTGGAGGAGTTCAAGTACCTAGGAGTCTTGTTCACGAGTGAGGAAAGAGTGGTCCGTGAGATCGACAGGCGGATCAGTGCGGCGTCTTCAGTAATGCGGACGCTGTATCAATCTGTTGTGGTGAAGAAGGAGCTGAGGAGAAGTTGTTTGGGGGCACCTTTTGGATTGCATGTATGCATCTCGAGACAAGTGTTTAAATTAGAGGGAGAGTGAGGATGTTCTACAGGGGCCCCAAGCACACAGGGGCTCTTGGACTTTTGTAAAGTTTAACAATCTTTTTTTCTGTCAATTTAAAACTTGGATATGTAAGTAATATACACACAAAAAGCAACGTCATAAATGTTAATATAAAATTAATATAGCCGTGAAAGTTCAATAACAAGATCACTTGAATCTAAATAAAAATGATTCACACCCCGTATCAAAAATGCAAAATGGTTTGTTCCACGTGGATAACAACAAATCTGGCGTGAAACAAAGCTCACATTTTGGCATTCACACACAGCGCCAGCATTTTGGAGCAAGGATGAGGTGATAGAAGATATAATACAACAATTTGTGGCAGCATTGGAAAAAGCAATGGAAAAGTTTCACTGCCGAAGCTCGTAACTGTGGTGCACTCAAGGACCCCAAACTAAAGTTCGAAACAAAGGTGTCAACAGGTTTTAAAGACGGGGGTGATTTAACCCTGCTATTAATATAATCATAATGAAAATTATGAATTACTGTGACTTTTTTAACAATACCAAATTATTTAGGGAAGGTTATTCAGATATGTCTAGATATGTTAGTCACATCTTTCAAAAGTCAAAACCCTGATTAAAGTTTAACATGTGTTTTAAAAAGCTTGTTTCAACCATAATTTGTTGTGTAAACAAGTGGGTGTATAGGCCGACAATGTTGGGTTGCGGGTGCGATGTGGGGACCTTTACGACTTTTGTGTATGGGAGCCCAGTATTCTGTGCTACACTCCGTCTGTTTTGTTCTTTATAACTGTCATTGCTCGAAAAATTTTAAATGAATCAAAATAAATATTGTTATGAATTATTGACCTATTGAAGGCTCCAATTAATTAACGTCTAAATTTCACTGTAAAGTATTTTTTTGAGGAAAATGCATATTTGGTGTGCATAAAAAACATAGTTGTTTTTTTTAATAAAAAGGGCATGAAACAAACAAACAAACAAACAAAAATGTATAATCCACAAATAGATTTAAAATTGATCCTGAGATTTAGGTGTTGAAAGTAAAAAAAAAAGAAAACAGAAATGAATATATACAAACCCCGTTTCCATAAGAGTTGGGAAATTGTGTTAGATGTAAATATAAACAGAATACAATGATTTGCAAATTATTTTCAACCCATATTCATTCGAATATGCTACAAAGACAACATATTTGATTTTTAAACTAATAAACATTTTTTTTTTTTTTGTGCAAATAATCATTAACTTTAGAATTTGTTGCCAGCAACACGTGACAAAGAAGTTGGGAAAGGTGGCATTAAATACTGATAAAGTTGAGGAATGCTCATTATTTGGAACATCCCACAGGTGTGCAGGCTAATTCGGAATAAGTGGGTGCCATGATTGGGCATAAAAGTAGCTTCCATCACCAATTTGTAAGCAAATTGTTGAACACTTTTAAAACAACATTTCTCAATGAGCTATTGCAAGGAATTTAGGGATTTTACCACCTCCGGTCCGTAAAATCATCAAAAGGTTCAGAGAATCTGGAGAAATCACTGCACGTAAGCGATGATATTACGGACCTTTGATCCCTCAGGCTGTGATGCATCAAAAAAATGACATCAGTGTGTAAAGGATATCACCACATGGGCTCAGGAACACTTCAGAAAACCACTGTCAGTAACTACAGTTGGTCGCTACATCTGTAAGTGCAAGTTAAAATTCTACTATGCAAAGCAAAGCCCATTTATCAACAACATCCAGAAACGCTGCCGGCTTCGCTGGTCCCGAGCTCATCTAAGATGGACTGATACAAAGTGGAAAAGTGTTCTGTGGTCTGACGAGTCCACATTTCAAATTATATTTGGAAGCTGTGGACGTGGTGTCCTCCGGAACAAAGAGGAAATAAACTATCCGGATTGTTATAGGCGCAAAGTTCAAAAGCCAGCATTTGTGATGGTATGGGGGTGTATTAGTGCCCAAGGCATGTGTAACTTACACATATGTGAAGGCACCATTAATGCTGAAAGGTACATACAGGTTTTCGAGCAACATACTGTATGTTGTCATCCAAGAAACGGTTATCATGGACGCCCCTGTTTATTTCAGCAAGACAATGCCAAGCCACGTGTTACAACAGCGTGGCTTCGAAGTAAAAGAGTGCGGGTACTTTCCTGGCCCGCCTGCAGTCCAGACCTGTCTCCCATGGAAAATGTGTGGCGCATTATGAAGCGTAAAATACGACAGCGGAGACCCCGGATTGTTGAACGGCTGAAGCTCTACATAAAACAAGAATGGGAAAGAATTCCACTTTCAAAGCTTCAACAATTAGTTTCCTCAGTTTCCAAATTTCTATTGAGTGTCGTTAAAAGAAAAGGTGATGTAACACAGTGGTGAACATGCCCTTTCCCAACTACGTTGGCACGTTTTGCAGCCATGAAATTCAAAGTTAATTATTATTTGCAAAAAAAAAAAAAGTTTATGAGTTTGAACATCAAATATCTTGTCTTTGTAGTGCATTCAATTGAATATGGGTTGAAAACGATTTGCAAATCATTGTATTCCGTTTATTTTTACATCTAACACAATTTCCCAACTCATATGGAAACAGGGTTTGTATGTATATTAATACATACATATCACAAAATTTATTTCGCCTTTAAACAACGTGCCATTCATTTTCTACTGCTTGTCACTTATATATATATATATATATATATATATATATATATATATATATATATATATATATATACATATATTTGGGTTATTAATACTCACCACTCTGACAAGTGTCTCCATTGTGGATTTCCCCAGCCCTGCACAAGCATACAAACGTTTCGTTGGCACGAGCCTCACAGGTGCTCCCGGTGCCACAAGGGTGAGAGTCGCAAATACCTTCAAAGTGGACAAAAACCATTTATGCACTAATAGTACTAACAACACTTGCATGGATGTGTACGCTACGGCTCAAAGTACCTGGAACTTTTGTGGTCGGAGGAACTGTTGGAGGATTACTCGACGGAGCCACTGAATTTGGGGATGAAGGAAGAATGGATGGACTGACCGTGGTAGGTTCTGTAGAGTTAGTTGGGTCCGTGGCAGCGACTGCAGTAGGTTCTGTAAGGTTAGCTTGGTCCGCGGCAGCGACTGTAGTAGGTTCTGTAGGTTTGACATCAATTTGCAAATATCTGATTTAGTACTCAGAGCAATTGTTAGCATTCCAAAATTAGCGTTCAAGCTTTGCTAATTTTGCAGGTGTATACTTCAACGTCAAATATTTTGTTACTTCAATCAATCAATCAATGTTTATTTGTATAGCCCTAAATCACAAGTGTCTCAAAGGGCTGCACAAGCCACAACGACATCCGCGGTACAGAGCCCACATAAGGGCAAGGAAAAACTCACCCCAGTGGGATGTCGGGGACAGTGACTATGAGCAACCTTGGACAGTACCGCATATGTGGAAGACCGAAAGCAATGGATGTTGAGCGGGTCTAAAATGATATTGTGAAAGTCCAGTCCACTTGACAAATAACACCTGTTGACATAAGTATGCTAACTTTTTTAAGCTAATTTCATAGGTATTTACCACATATTTTGGTACTTTACACATGCTAATGTTAGCATGCTAGCATTTTCAACACATTTTTCAAGTACACACCTCGGAGTAATATATTTTGGCAGCTAGCGCATTCTGCAGTTTGCATTTCGGCATGCTATATTTTTTAGCTAATATAGCAGGTTACACCACAGTGTCATATATTTTGGTATTTCACTAATGCTTGCATGTTAGCATAATAGCTTTTTTTGTTGCTAATTTTGCAGGTAAATACTTCAACGTCAAATACTTTGTTACTTGACAAATAACACCTGATAACATGCTAACATTAGTATGCTAACTTTTTAAAGCTAATTTAATAGGTATCTACCACAGTCATATTTTGGTACTTGACGCATGCTAACGTTGGCATGCTAGCATTTTCAACACATTTTTCAAGTACACACCTCGGAGTAATATATTTTGGCAGCTAGCGCATGCTGCAGTTTGCATTTCGGCATGCTATATTTTTTAGCTAATATAGCAGGTTACACCACAGTGTCATATATTTTGGTATTTCACTAATGCTAGCATGTTAGCATAGTAGCTTTTTTTTGTTGCTAATCTTGCAGGTATATACTTCAACGTCAAATACTTTGTTGCTTGACAAATAACACCTGATAACATGCTAACATTAGTATGCTAACTTTTCAAAGCTAATTTCATGGGTACCTACCTCAGTCATATTTTGGTACTTGACGCATGCTAATGTTGGCATGCTAGCATTTTCAACACATTTTTCAAGTACACACCTCGGATTAATATATTTTGCATTTTATGCATTTCGGCATGCTATATTTTTAGCTAATTTTGCAGGTTACACCTCAGTGTCCTATATTTTGGTATTTCACTAATGCTAGCATGTTAGCATAATACTGTTAACAGGCCAGCTTTTTTATTTTTATTTTTTTAGATAATTTTGCTCATATTTTTTTTATTACGTGACGTTACCTGGCCAGCATGCTATGTCTTAACATTTAAGTTCGGCTTTGGCTCTTCAGCATTCACACAAAATGTTTACCAAGACCGCATTTCTTAGTTCTTTGAAAACAAAAATATGGTTTTGAAGGACAAAATGACCAAAATAGCCCTGACATTCTTTGAATTGTCTGTCTGTGGCCATCAGTCGAAAAAGTTTGGGCAACCCTGATTCACAATCATAGAAGAACACACTCTTTCCATACACAGTAGACCTGTTCAAAGGTGGAATAGATGTTCCAATAAAGGTACAAAATTAAACCTGCATCAGCTAAATATGTGTTAAAATCCAGCCTTAAAACCTAATCTTTACTACATAAAGCTGTCTTTTTCAAACCATACATTTATTCATTCAAAACGTTTGTCTTATTGAACGCAGCCTCGATTGTAAGCTAAGGATGTCCAACTTTTTTTGTATTTTATTTTTCATTTTTTATTGAACAACAAACATACATTTATAATGCACACAAAAGTCAAGGAACTTTCAACATCAGCAAAACATGTCAAGGAAAGAAAAGCAAATACAGATCGAGTATTAAATAATAATAATAAAAATAAATAAAAAAATAAAAAGACAAAAAGGGCTACCTAAATCACTTTAAATGTTTTTAACAAAGATATCAATTTAAAGTTATTTTTTACTCTTAATCATCCTCCAAAATTTGATTGATAACTGTAAACCATTAAGCCAATTAGAAAATGTAGGCCATAATAATACATTATTAGTAATAATAATCAAAACTAAAATAAAAGAATATATATATATATATATATATATATATGGCGTAACACTTTTTTAAAATTATCATTACTTTTTAATTTCATTGATGTATCTGTAAATACTATTTTGTTTCCCAGCTCTTTCTTTGTTGTTGTTGTTGTTTTTTTGTTTTTTTTGGGGGGGGGGGGGGTTATGTGTTATGGTTAAGATATAAACAAAAAAATATATTTTGAGATTTTAGGCAGACTACAGATGTATGATGTATGTAAATATGATGTAATGGATAGGAATGTCTAATGCTGGATGTCAATAAAAGTTACATGAAAATGATATTTTTCCGATTCAAAATGCTTCTGTATTCATTCAATACATAGGATTTCAGCAGGATCTACCCCAGTCTGCTGACTTGCTCGCAGGGTAGTAGTTTTTTTAAAAAAAGCTTTTATAATTTAAAGGACAATGTTTTATCAACTGATTGCAATAATGTACATTTGTTTTAACTATTAAACGCACCAAAAATATGACTTATTTAATCTTTGTGAAAACATTGGACACAGTGTGTTGTCAAGCTTATGAGATGCAATGCAAGTGTAAGCCACTGTGACACTATTGTTCTTTTTATTTTTATTTTTATAAATGTCTAATGATAATGTCAACGAGGGATTTTTAATCACTGCTATGCTGAAATTTTAACTAATATTGATACTGTTGTTGATAATATTCATTTTTGTTTCACTACTTTTGGTTTGTTCTGTGTCGTGTTTGTGTCTCCTCAATTGCTCTGTTTATTGCAGTTCTGAGTGTTGCTGGGTCGGGTTTGGTTTTGGAATTGGATTCCATTGTTATGGTATTGCTGTGTAGTGGTTTGTTGGAATGATAAAAAAAATAAAAAAATAAAAATATAAATAAATAAATGAAAAAAAATCTATTTAAAAAAAAATGACAATCGATCCAGGGTGTACCCCACCTTCCGCCCGATTGTAGCTGAGATAGGTACCAGCGCCCCCCAAAGGGAATAAGCGGTAGGAAATGGATGGATGGATTCTGAATCGCACAAAGTGAGAATCGCGATTCGTGTTCGAATCGATTTTTTCCCACACCTCTAATTTTTATGTTAAGGTCGTATATAAAAATACCAAATTTGAACTAATGCTAGGTCATTTACAACACACTGCCCCCTATTGAGGGGGAGTGGAAAGTTCAGCTTCATTTGACAACAGAAGTACATAACCAAAACATTAAAATTAAATCGTATACAAGGATGCTGTGGTAATTCCATTGAAAAGGGTGAAAATGTGCTTTTTGAACTGATTAAGGTTCAAAGCAAATAGAGCACTGAGTAAAGCAAACATTGTGTCCTGTCGGGAAGGGTGTGTAATGAATGGGACATTGGGTAAGTTTTGATTGTCTGTTATCAACACACTTGTCAAATATTTACAGTGTGAGCTTGTACTACCTATTTCTGATATAAATCATTTATAGAAGAGCAAGAAGACCATTTTATTCTTATCTTTTAGAAAACAGTCATCGTAATGTTTTTAATTGTTTTGGATGTGCTGGTAAAGTTAACAAGCACAATTAAACACGGCCAAAAAGGAGTGTATGTAATCCAAAAATGTCTCTATATTGCAGCAATTTACTGTTCATTTAGATACTAGATGGAATAATTCAATTTTAAAATAGTTAATACACCATGAATGAATAGGACACTAAATTGATCAATAACAAGATTAATGATGGATGAATGAAAAAACAACATTGTATACAATAAAAGCATCTATAGGAAAGCAAAATGAATGACTTATATTCAAAGTTACTTACTTTTACAGGCAGCGATGAGGCAAAGGACAAAGAGAAGTTTCAATTGTGGCCCCATGATGGAAGTAAAAAAGTCCTAAATGTAATAAAGTGAGAAGAGCTGTGAGTCTTCAATGGCCTCCAAGCTTGGCTGATGACGCAGACGACTTGAGTTCTGCTCACTTTTAATCATTTGCCACTCCTTCAAAGAGGCTGGAAATGTGTGCAAAAAAATAGTGGTAGCTTCCTGTATGCATAGCTGACATGTTCTTACGGCTTTGGGGCCACATATTTGACGTTTGACCCTTCAGTGGAAAAACAGCAACACAACACAACAGTTCCGTTGGAAATATGACAATTTGAAGAAAATCCAACATGTACAGTTTATGTTTACATTTTTGTGGTCGTTTGGAGCTTGCAGAGTCACTATCGCCGTTATTATGACGCTGTCATGGAGCAAACTAAGCACTGATTTTGCTGAAAAGGCAGATTTTTTACATACACCGACATTGTGGCTTCATTTTACCATAACATTTTTTAAAAACAATTAATGATAAATGTTTTTAAATGTACGTCTCTTATTAATGTATTTATTTTTAAATGTATTCATTTATCATTTTATGGAATTTATAAATACATTTTTGACAGCACCCACAAGGAAGAAAGAGTCCTATTTGAAGTTGATTCAATAATTTACACAAATACATAAAATGCATCCCATATTTCACTGTCAGTAACTACAGTTCGTCGCTACATCTGTAAGTGCAAGTTAAAACTCTACTCTGCAAAGCGAAAGGCATTTATCAACAACACCCAGAAACGCCGCCGGCTTTGCTGCGCCCGAGCTCATCTAAGATGGACTGATGCAAAGTGGAAAAGTGTTCTGTGATCTGACGAGTCTACATTTCTAATTGTTTGTGGAAACTGTGGACATTGTGTTCTGCGGACTAAAGAATAAAAGAACCATCCTCACTTTTATAAGCGCAAAGTTCAAAAGCCAGCATCTGTGATGGTATGGGGGTGTATTCGTGCCCAAGGCAAGGGTAACTTACACATCTGTGAAGGCACCATTAATGCTGAAAGGTACATACAGGTTTTGGAGCAACATATGTTGCCATCCAAGCAACGTCTTTTTCATGGACGCCCCTGCTTATTTATCATGTTAGACCCGCTCGACATCCATTGCTTTCGGTCCCCTAGAGGGAGGGGGGGCGGGGGGGGGGGGGGGTTGCCCACATCTGAGGTCCTCTCCAAGGTTTCTCATAGTCAGCATTGTCACTGGCGTCCCACTGGATGTGAATTCTCCCTGCCCACTGGGTGTGAGTTTTCCTTGCCCTTTTGTGGGTTCTTCCGAGGATGTTGTAGTCGTAATGGTTTGTGCAGTCCTTTGAGACATTTGTGATTTGGGGCTATATAAATAAACATTGATTGATTGATTGATTGATATTTCAGCAAGACAATGCCAAGCCCCATTCTGCACGTGTTACAACAGCGTGGCTTCTCAGTAAAAGAGTGCGGGTACTAGACTGGCCTGCTTGTAGTCCAAACCTGTCTCCCTTTGAAAATGTGTGGCGCATTATGGAGCGTAAAATACAACAACGGAGACCCCGGAAAGTGTTGAACAACTTAAGCTGTACACCAAGCAAGAATGGGAAAGAGTTCCGCCTGAAAAGCTTCAAAAATTGGTCTCCTAAGTTCCCAAACTTTTTACTGAGTGCTGTTAAAAGGAAAGGCACAATAATTTAAACAAATACATAAAATGCATCCCATATTTCAAAATATGACTAATTATTATCTAATAAAATGCATTTTTGTCTACTGTGTATTGTAGTCATTATGAATCGGACTATTAACATCCATCCAATTGTTTTACTATTATTGTTTTTGTTATCATGTACATGGATTTAAAAACCTTGTTATTCTTTGATGACTTATTACTAAATGTATACAAATATGTTGAAGACTGTATTTGTTTGAACTCCCACAGTAGATGATTGAAGGTTCCTTCATTCAAATGACATTTTATCAAGAAATGTATTTTTCCTAAAATATAAAAAAAATGTTATGTGCTAAAATAAATGGCTTGAGTTATTTTGAGCAAACATAACACTCTTTTTTTGTGCTTTTATGGATTTATAACAGTCCCTCTAGTTTTTATTTGACCCAGAGACAACCTCCTCAACAAACACTGATGGCGTTGTTATGGAAACCAGGTGGCCATTAAGCTCGGCTGGGACAAAGGTGCATAAAGTGACCTTTGCTTCATCAACGTCACACCAGATTATTCCATCTGGCCTCATAACAACAAAGTTATTGAGAAAAAAATAAAAGAATAATTCCGCACACACTGGAATGATCTTCTTCAACAAAAGTTAGTGAGGACTCTGTAGACATCCCATAATTCTTCATGTTGACCTGTTTTTTTTTGCTGATGTTTTTGCGACACCCATTTTTTTTTTACGCTGCTTTGACATCATAACGGAAAGTGGTGACAGGAAAAACAATGTCTAAAAATAACTGGGAGGTACAAAGAGATAAGATTAAAAAAATATGAACTCATTCAACAAAATTCCCATAATTTCATAAGGCAAACAAACATTTACAAAAAAATTATATTTTGGCATTATTTATATTATGGACTGTGGATGTTATTGTATATAAACTATATATATATATATATATATATATATATATATATATATATATATATATATATACTATATACATATACATATATATATATATATATATATATATATATATATATATATATATATATATATAATTATGATGCAGTACTTATATTGTAAATTTATTTTAAATGCTATAAAACATACACAACATACATCCATTTTCTGCCACTGGTCCCATTAAAATATATTGTTATTATAAAATTCACAATAAAATATTAATATTATTACAATAGATATTAATTTATATTTGTTGGAACTTGATCCACTTTAGATTGTGTAAAAATAAAAAAAATGTCGTTTTTCTATATCTATAATAGTCTTTCCCTGTAGGAAAGACTAATTATTATCTAATAATTAGTTTAGCAATGAAAATGTGAATCACATGTTCACGGTTTGTCTTTCCCGAAAACTTTTATGAGATGTTGCCGTGTCATCACAGGTGTGATAACAGAATATCCAGAAAGTCCAAAGTCTCAAAAAGTTCCAACAAAAGTTATATGGCCATCCTGAACCACACCTTACGTACAAGAAAACTATACAGTACAACAGTAGTTTTAATACCTTACTCCATCCATCCATCCATCATCTTCCGCTTATCCGAGGTCGGGTCGCAGGGGCAGCAGCCTAAGCAGGGAAGCCCAGACTTCCCTATCTCCAGCCACTTCGTCCAGCTCTTCCCGGGGGATCCCGAGGCGTTCCCAGGCCAGCCGGGAGACATAGTCTTTCCAACGTGTCCTGGGTCTTCCCCGTGGCCTCCTACCAGCTGGACGTGCCCTAAACACATCCCTAGGGAGGCGTTCGGGTGGCATCCTGACCAGATGCCCGAACCACCTCATCTGGCTCCTCTCGATGTGGAGGAGCAGCGGCTTTACGTTGAGCTCCTCCCGGATGGCAGAGCTTCTCACCCTATCTCTAAGGGAGAGCCCCGCCACCCGGCGGAGGAAACTCATTTCGGCCGCTTGTACCCGAGATCTTATCCTTTCGGTCATGACCCAAAGCTCATGACCATAGGTGAGGATGGGAACGTAGATCGACCGGTAAATTGAGAGCTTTGCCTTCCGGCTCAGCTCCTTCTTCACCACAACGGATCGATACAACGTCCGCATTACTGAAGACGCCGCACCGATCCGCCTGTCGATCTCACGATCCACTCTTCCCCCACTCGTGAACAAGACTCCTAGGTACTTGAACTCCTCCACTTGGGGCAGGGTCTCCTCCCCAACCCGGAGATGGCACTCCACCCTTTTCCGGGCGAGAACCATGGACTCGGACTTGGAGGTGCTGATTCTCATTCCGGTCGCTTCACACTCGGCTGCGAACCGATCCAGTGAGAGCTGAAGATCCCGGCCAGATGAAGCCATCAGGACTACATCATCTGCAAAAAGCAGAGACCTAATCCCGTGGCCACCAAACCGGAACCCCTCAACGCCTTGACTGCGCCTAGAAATTCTGTCCATAAAAGTTATGAACAGAATCGGTGACAAAGGGCAGCCTTGGCGGAGTCCAACCTTCACTGGAAACGTGTCCGACTTACTGCCAGCAATGCGGACCAAGCTCTGACACTGATCATACAGGGAGCGGACTGCCACAATAAGACATTCCGATACCCCATACTCTCTGAGCACTCCCCACAGGACTTCCCGAGGGACACGGTCGAATGCCTTCTCCAAGTCCACAAAGCACATGTAGACTGGTTGGGCAAACTCCCATGCACCCTCAAGAACCCTGCCGAGAGTATAGAGCTGGTCCACAGTTCCACGACCAGGACGAAAACCACACTGTTCCTCCTGAATCCGAGGTTCGACTATCCGGCGAAGCCTCCTCTCCAGTACACCTGAATAAACCTTTCCGGGAAGGCTGAGGAGTGTGATCCCACGATAGTTGGAACACACCCTCCGGTCCCCCTTCTTAAAGAGAGGGACCACCACCCCGGTCTGCCAATCCAGAGGTACCACCCCCGATGTCCACGCGATGCTGCAGAGTCTTGTCAACCAAGACAGCCCCACAGCATCCAGAGCCTTAAGGAACTCCGGGCGGATCTCATCCACCCCCGGGGCCTTGCCGCCGAGGAGCTTTTTAACTACCTCAGCGACCTCAGCCCCAGAAATAGGAGAGTCCACTACAGATTCCCCAGGCACCGCTTCCTCAAAGAAAGACGTGTTGGTGGGATTGAGGAGGTCTTCGAAGTATTCCCTCCACCGATCCACAACATCCGCAGTCGAAGTCAGCAGAACACCATCCGCACCATACACGGTGTTGATAGTGCACTGCTTCCCCTTCCTGAGGCGCCGTATGGTGGTCCAGAATCGCTTCGAAGCCGTCCGGAAGTCGTTTTCCATGGCTTCCCCGAACTCTTCCCATGTCCGAGTTTTTGCCTCCGCGACCGCTAAAGCTGCACACCGCTTGGCCCGTCGGTACCCGTCCACTGCCTCCGGAGTCCTATGAGCCAAAAGAACCCGATAGGACTCCTTCTTCAGCTTGACGGCATCCCTCACTGCTGGTGTCCACCAACGGGTTCTGGGATTACCGCCACGACAGGCACCAACAACTTTGCGGCCACAGCTCCAATCAGCCGCCTCGACAATAGAGGTTCGGAACATGGTCCACCTTACTATGTTGTATAAAATAGCTGCATTACCGTCTTTATGATGTCTAAAGCAAACACGTCAATCGTATTATCCTTCCGTCATGACTGTGTGTGTACGTGCAGGAAATACATGTGCTGAAGTGAATAATATTTATATAGAGCTTTTTTGGAGTGACTCAAAGCGCTTTACATAGTGAAACCCAACATCTAAGTTACATTTAAACCAGTGTGGGTGGCACTGGGAGCAGGTGGGTAAAGTGTCTTGCCCAAGGACACAACGGCAGTGACTAGGTGGGCAGAAGCGGGGATCGAACCTGGAACCCTCAAGTTGCAGGCACGGCCACTCTACCAACCGAGCTATACCAATCATCTGTCACTCATATCTATATAATAATTTGTGCCTACCAACTGTACCATACAAATATTTTCTTTAGTCCAGTACCTACCGTTTAGTTTGTATAGGCACCGTTTGTATAATATACATGTTGTGTAGTATATGTACCAACCATATACCACACATGCAATATTAATCATATGGATGTACCATTCATAAACTATTTACAATACCCAAAATCAGTGAAGTTGTTACGTCGTGTAATTCATAAATAAAAACAGAATATAATGATTTGCAAATCCTTTTTAACTTATATTCAATTGAATAGACTGCAAAAACAAGATATTTAATGTTCAAACTGAGAAACTTAATTTTCTTTTTTGCAAATAATCATTAACTTAGAATTTAATGGCAGCAACACATTGCAAAAAAGTTGGCACAGGGGGATTTTTACCACTGTGTTACATGGCCTTTCCTTTTAAAAACACTCAGTAAATGTTTGGGAACTGAGGAGACCAATTTTTGAAGCTTTTCAGGTGGAATTATTTGCTTGATGTACAGTTTAAGTTGTTCAACAGGTCTGGATTACAGACAGGCCAGTCTCGTACCAGCACTATTTTACTATGAAGCCTTGCTGTTGTAACATGTGGCTTGGCATTGTCCTGCTGGAATAAGCAGGGGCGTCCATGATAACAATGCTTGGATGGAAAAATATGTTGCTCCAAAACTTGTATGTACCTTTCAGCATTAATGGTGCCTTCACAGATGTATAAGTCACCCATGCTTTGGGCACTAATACACCCCCATACCATCACAGATGCTGGCTTTTGAACTTATAGCCTATAACAGTCTGGATGGTAATTTTCCTCTTTGGTCCGGAGGACACGACGTCCACAGTTTCCTAAAACTTTTTGAAATGTGGACTTGTCAGACCACAGAACACTTTTCCACTTTGCATCAGTCCATCTTAGATGAGCTCCGGGCGCAGCGAAGCCGGCGACGTTTCTGGGTGTTGCTGACAAATGGTTTTCGTTTCGAATAGTAGAGCTTTAACTTGCACTTATAGATGTAGCGACAAACTACAGTTACTGACAGTGGTTTTCTGAAGCGTTCCTGAGCCCATGTGGTGATATCCTTTACACACTGATGCCAACCATATACCGTTCAGGCAATGTTGTATACTAGTATGTACCTTTAATTGACCTACTGTATACAATATAGTAGTATTTACGTTCTATTGACCAACAATGTACTGTAATATAGTAGTATGCACCCTCCCTATACCATTCATACCATCCAATATATGATTTACCTTCAATTAAACATTATTGCAATTTAGTATAAGAATTGACCTTCAAAATAATACACTTTGTCATATACCTCCATATATGCAGTTGTGTGTACAGCATTGTCCATTGATCCACCAAGCAATATAGTATACTAGTACAACTGTATATACCATCCATGCATCATAGTATCTTTGTATGTACCTTTCATGCATTAATTTATACTAGTGTAGTGTGTACCTTCCATTGACCTACTAGTACACTATGCTAATATGTAGCCTACCTTCTATTGGCCCACAATGCAATTCAGTATACTAGTATGTACCTTCTATGCATTTAGTATTGTAGTATGTACCCTCCATGCATGATAGTATACTAGTATGTACCTTCCATTGACCCAATAGTACACTTTACTAACATGTGGCCCACAATGCTATATAGTAAACTAGTACATGCATTATAGTATACTAGTATATACCTTCCATGCCTTATGGAATACTAGTATGTATCTTCCATTGAATATACTATAGGGTAGGCTATGTACTAGTATATAGCCTACCCTGATTGACCCACAATGCAATATACAAACCCAGTTTCCATATGAGTTGGGAAATTGTGTTAGATGTCAATATAAACAAAATACAATGATTTGCAAATCCTTTTCAACCCATATTCAGTTGAGTATGCTACAAAGACAACATATTTGATTTTCAAACTGATAAACATTTTTTTTTTGCAAATAATCATTAACTTTAGAATTTGATGCCAGCAAAACGTGACAAAGAAGTTGGTAAAGGTGGCAATAAATACTGATAAAGTTGAGGAATGCTCATCAAACATTTATTTGGAACACCCCACAGTGAAAGCCATTTATCAACAACATCCAGAAACGCCGCCGGCTTCTCTGGGCCCGAGATCATCTAAGACGGACTGATGCAAAGTGGAAAAGTGTTTTTTGGTCTGACCTGCGCTGAGTCTACACTTGAAATTGTTTTTGGAAATATTCGATATTGTGTCATCCGGACCTAAGGGGAAGCGAACCATCCAGACTGTTATCGATTCAAAGTTCAAAAGCCAGCATCTGTGATGGTAGGGGGGTGCATTAGTGCCAAAGGCATGGGTAACTTACACAACTGTGAAGGCACCATTAATGATGAAAGGTACATACAGGTTTTGGAACAACATATGCTGCCATCTAGGCACCGTCTTTTTCATGGACGCCCCTGCTTATTTCAGCAAGACAATGCCAAGCCACATTCAGCAAGTGTTAAAACAGCGTGGCTTCATAAAAAAAGAGTGCGGGTACATTCCTGGCCCGCCTGCAGTCCAGACCTGTCTCCCATCGAAAATGTGTGGCGCATTATGAAGCGTAAAATAAAACAGCGGAGACCCCGGACTGCTGAACGGCTGAAGCTCTACATACAACAAGAATGGGAAAGAATTCCACTTTCACAGCTTCAACAATTAGTTTCCTCAGTTCCCAAACATTTATTGAGTGTTGTAAAAATAAAAGGTGATGTAACACAGTGGTGAACATGCTCTTTCCCAACTACTTTGGCACGTGTTGCAGCCATGAAATTCTAAGTTAATTGTTGTTTGCAAAAAAAAATAATGTTTATGAGTTTGAACACCAAATATCTTGTCTTTGTAGTGCATTCAATTGAATATGTGTTGAGAAGGATTTGCAAATCATTGTATTCCGTTTATATTTACATCTAACACAATTTCCCCACTCATATGGAAACGGGGTTTGTAGTATGTACCTTCTATGCATTATGGAATACTAGTATTTATCATCCATTGACCCGTTAGTACACTATACTAGTATATAGCCCACCTTCCTTTGACCCACTATGCAGTACCATAGCATAACTAGTATGTACCTCCTACATACAATGTTTGTGTGCGTTATTGTATACAAATGCTGTGATTGGCTGGCAACCATTCTTGGGGCGTACCCTGCCTGTCACCGTCAACTGTGATAGGCTTACCTGTTACTAGAAGTATAGAAAAGGGATGGATGTATATTAATGTACATAATATTCACCATCCATGCATTACAGCAGTGGTTCTCAACCTTTTTTCAGTGATGTACCCCCTTTGAACATTTTTTAAATTCAAGTACCCCCTAATCAGAGCAAAGCATTTTTGGTTGAAAAAAAAGATGAAGTAAAATACAGCACTATGTCATCAGTTTCTGATTTATTAAATTGTATAACAGTGCAAAATAGTGCTCATCTGTAGTGGTCTTTTTTGAACTATTTGGATTTTTTTTTTTAAATAACTAAAAACTTGTTGAAAAATAAACAAGTGACTCAATTATAAAAAAAGATTTCTACACATAGAAGTAATCATCAACTTAAAGTGCCCTCCTTGGGGATTTTAATAGAGACCCATCTGGATTCATGAACTTAATTCTAAGCATTTCTTCACGAAAAAAGAAATATTTAACATCAATATTTATAGAACATGTCCACAAAAAATCTAGTTGTCAACACTGAATATTGCATTTCTTTTCACAGTTTATGAACATACATTCATATTTTGTTGAAGTATTATTCAATAAATATATTTATAAATGATTTTTTAATTGTTGCTATTTTTAGAATATTTAAAAAAAAAAAATCTCACGTACCCCTTGGCATACCTTCAAGTACCCCTAGGGGTACGCGTACCCCCATTTGAGAACCACTGCATTATAGCATACTAATATATTGTCTGTCTATCTGTGTTGGCCCTGCGATGAGGTGACGACTTGTCCAGGGTGTACACCACCTTCTGCCCGATTGTAGCAGAGATAGGCGCCAGCGCGCCTAACGACCCCAAAAGGGAATACGCGGTAGAAAATAGATGGCTATACCTTGCATAAATGATTTAGACAATGTACTATCTAAATGCAATGGATGTATTATATATATTTCATATACTATGTACCTCCAATGCAATATAGTACAAACCACTGTTAAGTACCATCCATATCCATACAGCATTAATACAATGCAGGTGACTGGTATAAAACAGCCCCACCTTGTGGCAGCTAACGGGAGGGTTTCTTTCATTGCAACGTGAACGGTCTATAAAATGAAAACATCGATTATTTTTGTAACAAAATGTTTTTTATTGGCTTCTCTAATCCTTTCATCGTCTCAATAACAAGTACAGCCTGGGAAATCATGTCACGAGGGTCTACAACTAGGAAGACAAAGGAACAGGGGAGGCTTCTGCTACAACATTTGGTATTGAGGTGACAGTCAGAAACAAAAAAGCCATAAAAATCATGCATGCTTGATAAAAACTCAAAAAAAAAAAATAAACAAAACAAAAATAAAAATAAAAAAACAAACACACGTTTTTAGTGTTTTTGTACATTTTTTGTAAACAATATCCTTCTAGAGTTCATATCAAAAAGACATTTATGGCAAGTAACAAAAATAAGGGATATAGATAGCATGAGAGAGAGAGAAAAAAAAAAGAGTGTCCTATGAGGCATCTAGAATGCAACACTGCTTGGCATGGATGTTTTCACAATTATAAAAAAAAAAAAAAAAAAAAAAATACATTTTGCATTTTGACAAGTCACTTGCTCTCTATCATTGTAAACAGTGTAAAAATGATTATACAATATGTCGACGCTATTCTACAAATATTTCCACTACATACATGAAACGCGTGTCCCTGCTTTTCTTACGCTTTTTGTGATATGAGGTATATTTAGTCAATCTTATTGTCTTTAAAAATTCCACCCCTCACTCTCCCATTTATTAAAAGCATAGTTAGTGTTTGGAATAGACTGCTCAGTCAAGTCTATTTTTCCCGCTGATCGGAGCAGCTTTTGGGGTAAAATACCAAACAAAACAAAACAAACAAACAAAAAAAAAAGGGGGTCTGTGTTACGGCGACTAAATTAAATATCAACCCTGGCTGCCGGGATAGCGAGGATGGCTTTAAAACCACGGAAGACAAAGAAGGCCATTGTTCATTCTTGTGAGTGCAGGCTGCTGCATATTCAAGGAGGCGTGTAGTATAAATTAACTCTTCTGCTTGCATTGCTGCTACAAACAAGTGTGGAGAATAAATAAAAGGGTTGTGGGATCCAGCATGTTAGCCAAAAAGCTCTTTCAAAACCAAAAAAAAAAAGACATTTAAATACAAGGAGCTACTCTCAAAATATTGTATAACAAAGTTATGGCAAATCCTCTTTTTACACAAGAAAAATACCCACCCCTCCCCTTTCTAGCAACAAAACACAGTAAAAAATGCCCATGCTGACTCAGCGCCCCCTCCCCATTAAAACCATAATCCCACCCTCCCCTGACCCCTCTTCACAGTTTTCTCCTTTAAAAATAATGAAGCACAAATTGAATGGGTTATTGTTTCCAATGGTGATATGTTGAAAAAAAGTGCTTGTTTGATTCCGTTGACAAAAAAAAACAAAACAAAACAGCAAAGGAGTGAGGCGACTTGGCGTGTTCCCAAGTCTTTTCCTACAGGCTGGTGTTTCATCTCCGACACAACACAACGGTGTCGTCATTTGGACCAAGACCCACGCGGGAGACACCAAGCATGTTGGCGTGTAGTAAAATTGTCAAAAAACAAAACAAAATCAAAAGGTCTGTTTCAAAGTACACCTGTAAAAACTGTGCTAATTGCATCATCATACAAAGTCTTATTACACAATTTTGACTATTTCCTGAGTTCATACGTTTCTTGTAACAGACAATATATACTTTTTTTTTTTTTTTTTTTTGCCATTTGAGTTCTGGGCTTTCCCTGCCACAACATTATTACTTTATGGTATGCTGATTGATAAAAAGGTTCAGAAAGAAAAAAAGGAAAAGTTCATCTCTACCCCCTAAATGTTGTTTTTTTCAAATGACATTTAAATCTACCGTTGTACGCTCATATCAAAAAATCACTACTTGTAAAGCGACTAAATAGAAACGAGAAGTTTAAAAAAGAAAAAAAATTGCATTTGAGGCCATGGCGGACCCTCCCTGGTCGTGTTTGCATCAACATTTAATGGCAGTGTTTAAAAAAATAAAATAAAAAAAATCAAGAATATTTTGCTTCAAGAACAAAATGGGGGCGGGTTAAAGGGGGTGCAGGTGGACAAGAAGAGCACCCCCTTACCCCAACCGGATTCACCTCGTTTGACCCTTATCTGAAACTTTGGCTTGTCGGGGTTTTTGATCCTGTACTCGCTGGCTCGCTGACGTCAGCTAGCAAACTGCTATACCCTGAGAATTCTGACACTGGAGTCCGTATTCTGTGGTCCACCTCCGCGCTGGGGGGGTCGCTGCCGTAGCTGAGAGGCGTGCGGCGCCCTGACTTGAACTGGGAGCCAAAGGCCTGGGCGAAATTCTCAATCTGGTATGTGGTTTCTTTAGGAGGGTTCAAGGGGGACAGCTCCGAGTAACTGGAGCCGTTGGCTGGCGCGGCGCTCCCCCCGGCTTTGGCTGGTTGCCCCTTGGAGCCGTCCGCCTGGGCGGTCAGGTCCTGGGGTAGGCTGAAGGCTCCAGGGGAGTGCTGCTTCTCCAGCTGCTCTGTCAACTCCTGAGATGGAGTCAACTGCTGGTGGCTGCTGGGCTCCAGACTGAGGTGGAAGCCCGTTTGGGAGGGGGAGCCCACCAGCATGCCGTAGTGGGACTTGGAGGAGGACGAAGAGGACGTCGAAGAGGTGGCGGCAATGGGCAGCGGGGAAGATACGGTGGGGGGGTAACCGCAGTCCAGCGGCGATGTGCTGTAGACGTGCTTGTCGGAGAAGAGCGGCCCGGTGGGACTGGAGCTGCTGGACAGGAGCGGGAAAGGACCCGTGGGGCCGAGGCTGGGGAAGGGTCCGCTGTGGCTGGTGCGCTCCAGCGCCTGTAGGAGAAACTTGGAGTACTCGCTCATCACAGCGGTTTTATCACCGCCGTTGGCAGCGTCGTCCTCCAGCTCGGGGGTGACGGGGGCCGCCGGCTGGAGGTCAACGTGGTGCGGGTGATCTGACAGGTCGAACGCCACATCGTGATGGTGTGCTCCTTCCGGTTTGTGGCTGTAGTGGTCCAGCAGGCTTTGCAGGACCTCATCCGGGATGCCCGACTTGTCGTGCTTGAGTTCCAGCGGCGAAGTGTCCAGCATAGCCAGCGTGGGTTCGGGCCCCAAAGAAGCCTGGATGACGCTGCTCCCCTGCGACGCCATGTGAAGAGAGCCCGCGCCGTAGTCGTTGTTTACAGCGTGGAGATATCGCCGTTTTTTTACAAACTGCATGGCATCGTCATAGTTGCTGTTGGTGGTGGGCCCCTGCTTGGCACCCCCCTGGAGGAGACCCATGTTATCCAGCCCAGAAGCTTCCACGTGATCCAGGGACACAGCTTTTTGGCCTAACAGTTTTTGTCCATCAGTACTGTCTTCCAGAGAAAGGAGACTCTTATCCAGGCTCTTGCGGCCTGTTTTCTTGAATAACAGTTTGGGAGTGCGCCCCTGCATGGCGGGACCTGAGCCTGAGGGTTGCTCCATGCCAAAGTCCTGCAGGCCTAGGTCACGCGCCATTGCCTCTGAGGACGCTAATGACGCCACTACGTTCTTCTTCCGCTTGCGCTCGCCGCCTTCCCCGTTTTTGGACTTGGCTCGCTTGCGTCCAGAGGTGGTGGCGTTTCCCTGAGTGAGTGAATAGCTGCCCTGGCCGAGCTCAGCGTCGCTGAACTCCAGCATGTTTGGGTCCAGGCCCTTCTTTATGGCTTCTCCGCATGTCCTCTTGTGCTTCAGTAACCGGTCAGTTCTTGAAAAAAACTGAAGACAAGAACAGATTTTCACTTTAAGAACATATTACTTGCATGACATATATTACTGTAGTTGCGGCCTCTGCTCTAATGGACGCCATTCCTTCATTAACCACCACACCCCATCACAAATAAATGCCAGCCATTGTTTTCACCCCAGCAGGTAAAAAACTAACAGTAGACGTAACTACCACAGCATAACACCTTCACAAGACAGCAGACATCTGTACGGCTGGCATTTAAATATGCAGCTTTAACTAGGGATGTCCCGATCCAGGTTTTTGCACTTCCGATCCGATACCGATATTGTTTTTGCACTTCCGATCCGATACTGGCCTATCTGAGCATGTATTAAAGTTTAAAGTTATTTAGCCTACTTAGTTGACAGATTCATGTTGAAAAGGGTTTTAGTACTCTTGATGACAACTAGCCAGCTGAATTAGGTGAGTTTGAATAATACACAATGGTTGGTATTCAAGGATAAACACAAAATAGAAAAAATTATACATGACAAACAGAAATGGCATCATTAAACAGTAAAAAAAGTGAACAGTATAAAGTGCAAATAATGCTGTAAACATTATTTAAAAAAGCAAAACACACAAACAACCTGAGTGGGATAAAATGTCTATAACTCAACATCAATACTTGCTCTTGAACAAGTGTAAACTTAAAAAAAAAAAAAAAAATCTACTAGGGGTGACTGGGGACAATTGAAGTCCATGCATAATGGGGAGATTCTTTCTAACAAAGACGAGCGCTTCAAGATGCTCAGGTGCCAGCCTGCTCCTGTGTCCATCAATGATGAGTACTAAAAAGCCTCTCACTCTTAAGAGTCATTCAAATGTCTTACAACTTTACCAGCACACTTGCCTTTATGGTGGCATGTTGTGCACTCCATCTCTTCATCTTTTTCGTTTTGTAGGGTAAAATAATCCCACACAGCTGACATTTTTCCCGTAACTTTTAATTCACACGGCCGTCTTAACGGTTAGAACACAGACCTGTGGATGTGTTGAAGGTGTGCTGGAAAATGCGGAACGGAGCGCAGGGAGCAGCAGAAGAGTGGAAATGTATTATTTAAATCGGTGCGTTGGAAAACACGGACCAGATTTTTTTTTAAAACTGGATCGGCATTTTTCCATGCCTTGCCGATACGCATTTTTGGGCAAATATCGGCGGCCGATCCGATCCAAATATCGGATCTGGACAACCCTAGCTTTAACTAATTACTGGTGAACTTCACTGAGGGACAATAGCAGCAATAATGTAGACTATTATATTCATACGTGTATAATTTCCAATAAACCATATTTAATAGTATTACTAAATCATCAAAGCATCTATCGCAATTTTGTAATTATATCAACCAAAATAAATACATGTATTTATTATATTTGTATTATAATCCCAAATAATTATAAATAAAATATAAATAAATCAAAAATACTATTAAAAATGTTTCTGTACAAATAGAGATCCCTATAATAAATGCTGGGTACGTTCCCAATTACTAAATAAATACTCTGATCACTGTGTGGAAAAAGCGAACTCATATTTAAGTATAATTTAAAACTAAAAAGTAAACTTTATAAAAGTGGAGAAAAAAAAAAGTCCCAAGTATAAAAACATACAGCATAGTAATGAGGGGTGCTAAAATAATGTATTCACATCCAAATTGTGATTCTTATTATCCCGATTCTAAATACATTCATAATAATAAATACAAAAAATACAATTGGAACCACATCATCAGTAGGGTAAAACCAGGCCTGTGATTCGAAACTAATGAATAAGACTTTAAATAAGCAGGGGGCCTGAGGGCCGCAGGTCACCAGCCAGGTGGCACCCGAAGCCAAATTCCTGATTTTCCACCAATGGAACATGCAAACATTAGCAAAAAATACACCATTTAAAGATGTTTTAGTGTTTAAAGAATTGAAAAATATCAACAGAGATTACATAAATACTTACCCCATTCATCCGAATGAATCACTATGTCTGTTTTAGTCACTACGTTATTTAGTCACTACAATAAATACAACTTGTGTTCACATCCACAGAAACACATGGGTTAGCCTACTCTATACAGTATATACAAACTTACTTGTGTTCACTTCACAGCCACAGATGGTACATCTAGTTATTTACATTTACACATTACTTTGGTTTATTCACACATTACTTTGGCATTTTTGCTTTCTGGCAAATTTCTGAGCAGCTTGCATTTTCCTTTTTGTTTCTGCTTTAGTGAATCGTGCCTTGGCTTTTAAAGCCAATTTCTGTCTCTTTGACTCCCTCTCCACTTCTAACTGCTCCAAATGTAAAAATCATAAAGAGTACAAACAATGTTAATTCTTTGCATTTTCCTTTTTGTTTCTGCTTTAGTGAATCGTGCCTTGGCTTTTATAGCCAATTTCTGTCTCTTTGACTCGCTCTCCACTTCTAACTGCTCCAAATGTAAAAATCATAAAGAGTACAAACAATGTTAATTCTATTAGCTAGCTTCCTTTTTCTTTATAGCCATTTGTGATTTATAGCATGAAATAAATATATTGCAGTCATGTTGTTAATGTTTCCAAATGATTCAACTATTCAATGTCAAAATAGAAACAGTAGACATAACGACCAAAGTGTCAGCTGCTGTCTTGTTCTAAAACACCATTGAAAATTAAATGTATAATTTAGACAGGCTATACTGTAGCAAAAGCCATCACGTTTGCCACAATCATATGTGTTCTTAAATGTGTATTCCACGTCTTCCATGTCGAGAGCAGTTTTGATTTGGGCTTAATGGAAAACAACTAAAATGAATGTGTTCGCCATCGTTTTATCCAGACGCATTCATTTGTCCAAAGTTGGCCAAGTAGACACATTGTGGGTTTCTTGGACGGCGTCTATATCGCTAAAAGAAAAATCTAAAGGTAGTGAAGTCCCCCTGCCATCTTCCAATAGTTTTTTAAATATAGAAATCGCCCCGTTAAATATTCCTTCTCTTCTCCGACTCTCTTGTCGTCATTTGGGATGTGCATGTGCACATCTGTTGTGATTAACCCTGCCTGGTTCGAGGACCCGCCCTATCTTGCCTCTGATTGGCCTGTCCATAATGTTTTGCCCTAATCTTAACCAATTGTGACTCATCATAGTAAACCAACCAACCAACCAACCAACCAACCAATCATGGATTTTCTTATATGTAAACCAACCAGTCACCATTGATGTTTCCCGTATACTTTGTCCTCTGCCCGTGGAGTTGCTTCGCTACATAGCTTCGATTTTTAAGTTAGCTAATTTTTAATGAAAAACCGTAGTTTTTACCACTGGAGTATCCAAAACCGTACTCATTGCAGGAAACCGTAGTTGTTGACAGGTATGGCAAAGATACAGATCAAGATTTTAACACACAATGCGGGTCAGCAATAAACTAAAAATATTTTTTCATATTTTTACAAATAAAAAAGACGGATGACCAACTATAGATGGAAAAATCACATGCCTGTAAAACTAATACCATTTTATTTTTAATCTATTTTTTTATAGATGTCCCTTACATCAGTGGTTCTCAACCTTTTTTCAGTGATGTACCCCAGTGAGCATTTTTTAATTCAAGTACCACCTAGTCAGAGCAAAGCATTTTTGGTTGCAAAAAAGAGATTAAAAAAGTAAAATACAGCACTATGTCATCAGTTTCTGATTTATTAAATTGTACAACAGTGCAAAATATTGCTTACTTGTAGTGGTCTTTCTTGAACTATTTACAAAAAAAATATAAAAATAACTAAAAACTTGTTGAAAAATAAACAAGTGATTCAATTATAAATAAAGATTTCTACACATAGAAGTAATCATCAACTTAAAGTGCCCTCTTTGGGGATTTTAATAGAAATCCATCTGGATTCATGAACTTAATTCTAAACATTTCTTCACAAAAAAAGAAATCTTTAACATCAATATTTATGGAACATGTCTCCAAAAAATCTAGCTGTCAACACTGAATATTGCATTGTTGCATTTCTTTTCACAGTTTTTCACATTCATATTTTGTTGAAGTAGTATTCAATAAATATATTGATAAAAGATTTTTGAATTGTTGCTATTTTCAGAATATTTTTGAAAAATCTCACGTACCCCTTGGCATACCTTCAAGTACCCCCAGGGGTACGCGTACCCCCATTTGAGAACCACTGCCTTACATCATCTCCACGCTTACTTGATGCACGTATACTTTAACTTTTGTACAAGCATTTGTAACCTATAACCTGTTTTGAAAAGGTTGAATTATGTTTTTTATACCAAATATATTGTGAGAATAGGTTTAACTCGAGAATTGACTCTAAATCAATCATAACACCAAGAATCGGATTCAAATCTTGCGTTGTGGTAAGATTAACATCCCTAATAGTGCTATATACACTACAAAATATAACGCCAAAAATAATATTCCCAGACACGATCATCATGAACTGGGAATTATAAAAAAATTATTTTCAGATAAAAATTACACAAATGCATGTATAAAGTGTGTTGTGGCCTACTTGTTGGCATGTATCGCAGCGATACGGCTTCTCGCCGCTGTGCGTCCTCTTGTGTCGCTCCATGTGGTACTTCTGGATAAAACGCATGTTGCACTGGTCACAGCTAAAAGGCTTTTCCCCTGAAACGATACACAATGGTTACAATTTGAATGCAATATTTCCTAAGGTATAGGGGGGAAAGAAACAAGACACTCACCACTGTGGATTTTTTCGTGCCGCTGGAGGAGGTACTTCTGAATGAAGCTCATGTTACACTGACTGCACCGAAAAGGCCTCTCACCTGTGCGATCAAAAGTACAACCATCCGCCCACCCACATTAATCACAGCTCAGCAGAAATACATATATTATACCTTTTTTTGACTTTAAGACAAAGACAAACTTTTGATTTAGCTATCCTTCCCATAGCCGGGTGAGAAATTCCCGGCAAAGGCACTGACTAATACGCCCAGAAAGACATGAGTGATCAATGAGTCATGCCCCTGACAGTCCGCTCTTAGGCACATGTGGTGAAGGAGAGATGACGTTATGCTCACTTGACACCGTTTTTCATGTCCTTTGGGTCTAAAGCTTTGCAACAAGACAGAAAAAAAAAGAAGCAGTGAAAGCCGCTCACCTGTGTGTATGAGCACGTGTCTGCGCAAATGATAGGAGCTGCGGAAGGCAGCATTACAGTGCTCGCAGATATGTGGCTTGGAGTTGGGGGACAGGCAGGCTCCGTCCGCATCCAACATCATAGCCTGGAAGGACAGGACCATGGTAGGGGGGATGATGCCACAACCATCAGCGTCATATTAAACTCATTTAACCCAAACCAAGCCAAGCATTCGCCAATAGCTTACAATTAAAGGCCTACTGAAATGAGACTTTCTTATTTAAACGGGAATAGCAGGTCCATTCTATGTGTCATACTTGATCATTTTGCGATATTGCCATATTTAAGAATTTAGTAGAGAACATCGACGACAAAGTTCACAACTTTTGGTCGCTAATAGAAAAGCCCTGCCTTTACCGGAAGTATGTGCGCGTGACGTCACGAGTTGCAGGGCTCCACACATTCACATTGTTTTTAATGGGAGCCACCAGCAGTAAGAGCAATTCGGACAGGGAAAGCGACAATTTCCCCATTAATTTGAGCGAGGATGAAAGATTTGTGAATTAGGATATTGATAGTGAAGGACTAGGAAAAAGAAAAAGAAAAAGCGACGGCTCCGGGCGGCGGCAGTGTGAGCGTTTCATATGTAATTAGACACATTTACTAGGATAATTCTGAAAGATCCCTTATCTGCTTATTGTTTTAATAGCCTTTTAAAAAGCTGCTGCAGGACGACGAATAATCCAATGATTTCTCCGGTAAGATATATATCACAATTTCCCCATCCAAAAACATGCTGGTTGACGTAGAGAAAACATGTTCGCTTGACCACTCCGTTTCACAACAAACAAAGAAACACCGGCTGTGTCTCGGTGCTAAAGACAGTTGCAATCCACCGCATTCCACCAACAGCATTGTTCTTTATAGTCTCCATTATTAAATGAACAAATTGCAAAAGATTCAGCAACACAGATGTCCAAAATACTGTGTAATTATGCGGTTAAAGCAGATGACTTTTAGCCGCGAGTGGTGCAGGGCTAATATTTCCTGACAGTCCGTGACGTCACACGTACGCGTCATCATTCCGCGACGTTTTCAACAAGAAACTCGCGGGAAATTTAAAATTGCAATTTAGTAAACTAAAAAGGCAGTATTGGCATGTGTTGCAATGTTAATATTTCATCATTGATATATAAACTATCAGACTGCGGGTCGGTAGGAGTGGATTTCAGTAGGCCTTTAAAGGTTGTATACATAACAATGAGAATAATGATTAGTTTGGATTTTTGATATAAAATGATGGCATTGCACTACAAAATGTAGTAACATGGAGGGATTATCAAAAATGCAATGGAAATATAGAAAATTGTAGTCAAGTCCATACCAGAGAACTTTAATAAGACTATCCTGTTAAAACAATCAGATTTATTTCAAATTTGATAAAAGGGGCTGAGAGAAAGTGGTGTTGTAATATTAGAAGAATATACTTTTAATCCTACAGGAGATAAATATAATAACATTATTGTGGTAATTATGTCATAGTATTACCACAAAAGGTTGCAATATGCTACAATCACATTTTTTAAATAAAATAAAAATTAAGTCATACAGTTACGAGGAGAAAGATGTTATCCTACATAAATTAAGTAATTTATGTACCGGTACAATGTAACAAGAATCTAAATATTTTTCAGTCAGAAAATTAATGTTCAAAAAATTTTTTTGTGACAGTGTTATAAAAGAACAGGACTTTAGGGCTGCAGCTACCAATTATTTTTGTAATTGAGTAATCTGTTTTTTTTTAAATCACATAAAACAACTTTATAACCTCAAGCCATATTTTATGGAAAACAAAACACATATTTTGCTTACCATAACTTTCTCCCCAGTAAATCCATATCCTTACAATTATAAAATCACATTTAACATGTGTGCTTTATTAAACAATGTACACATAATTGTAGTGGTTTGTGTTCTGGTTTGTGCAGCCCTTTGAGACACTAGTGATTTAGGGCTATATAAGTAAACATTGATTGATTGATTGATAATTAAGAGTTCCATGCACACAGATTTGATCAATATATTTTGGTGACTGTTTAAACAATTAATTAAAGTAACATCAAATAAATTCTTAAGTTAATCATTTAGTTGTTGCAGCCCTACTTGATTTGATTAAATTTACAGATACATGTGAAACAAAGTATCTATTTAGTTCCCCTGTATATTGTCTTATGACAAAACAAAGTAATGTATTTTTAGGTTTTTAATGCTCTTGACCACTAAAATAATATTTTATAATATTTTGTCATTTGTAAACAGATGGTAAAAATAATTCCTAAATTTCTAGTTAATTCTCCAAATTCCTTATCCTCCAGTGGTAAGTTTTCATACTGACAACGGAAACAAGGTGCGCCAGTGAAACTCTCGACATTTAAAATGTATTCAACAGTCAGAAATTGCAATACATTTCAAGCTCTTTGTGCGAAGTGTAAGATATTTTTTAACCTTGATGAGAAGGCAGCATTCAAATTGAAGATTGTTTAGGTAGGATGGCTAACTAACCTTTGCAGAGTCGTTGCGTTTCCTTCGGGCTTTGCCTCCCTGTCCATCCCCATTGGTCCTCCTGCCTCTTTTACCTGAGGACTCTTTTGGCTCTTTACCCGATCGTCCTGACATCTACATTTAAAGCACAATTTAAATGATCTCATGATTTCAAGTTGCTAGAAGAGTAAAGCATTCCCAACCACTACTGACCGGTTCTCCAAGGGAGCGAACATTGCTGTGGCTGAGATCATGCAGCAGCATGTTATGGGGATTTTGGTGGTGGTTGCCGTAAGACATGTCCGGCATGTCAGTCCCGCTTTTCCCGGGGCCCGCTCCGCCACAATTCATCCCCACGCCGCCCCCTGCTCCTCCTCCACCGTAGAGAGGCATGCGATAATCCAGCTCGCTTAGCCGCTCCTGTTTGATGCCCATGCTGTGGAGGAAGCCCCCCGTGTTAGCGGTGGCGGAGCCCTGGTTGTTGTTGAGGTGGTGGTGGTGGTGGTGATGGTCCGGCGGCGAGTCGCGCTCCTTCTTGAGGATCATCTCCTGCGGGAGGTCACCCATGACCGTCTGCGACGTCAGTCGCGTGAAGCTGGTGACGGGTGGCAGGTGGCTGAACATGAGCATGCCTGGTGCAAAGTTGGGGTCCATGCCACTGTTGCGCAAAAACTCATTGCCTATTTTGTCTTGGATAATACTCATGGTGTTGTGCAGGGGTGAGCCACGCCAATCAATCTAGAGAGGAATGCAGGAGAACACCCTGGAAGAAAGGACACATACAATTACTTTATGACAGTAAAAGTTATTTTCGCATTCTATGGCTGATGGTCGGAAAAAAACGGCAAGAATAATAATAATAATAATAATGGATTAGATTTATATCGCGCTTTTCTATTGTTAGATACGCAAAGCGCTCACAGAGAAGTGGGCACCAATCATTCATTCACGCCTAGTGGTGGTAAGCTACATCAGTAGCCACAGCTGCCCTGGGGTAGACTGACGGAAGCGTGGCTGCCAGTTTGCGCCTAGGGCCCCTCCGACCACCACCAATTCATTCATCATTCATTCACCAGTGTGAGCGGCACCGGGGGCAAAGGGTGAAGTGTCCTGCCCAAGGACACAACGGCAGCGATTTGGATGTCCATAGGTGGGAAGCGAACCTGCAACCCTCAAGTTTTTGGCACGGACGCTCTACCCACTACGCCATGCCGCTTGGTTGGTTGCTTCAACAAATGCACTCACAGTCTGATAAGACAACCAAACAGGAAGTAGTCGTGAAAAGGGAGGGACACGCTAAACAGCCAACTGCTTAACAGCATTAACCATCAGTTTTGGTTGCCCCATCTCGCTGTAGATTTTCTTTACAGTACGAAATAAATTAAAATTGAGTGCTGCACAGAGCGAATAAAGTGAATAAACCGGAAAAATTACCTCCACATTGTAGCAGTTTTAAAATAGTCCCCCCCCGATATGGACCAAAGTCTTTCGCCGCGCCAATCCTTTATCAACACACGTCCGTTCACTATTCGGATGTACGGAAACATGTAAGAACTAAAAGTGCAGATCTGTATAATTAAAATAAATAACAAAATAAAACAAATATGATATTTTTGAATATTGAATATATTCATGAATCGACAAACAAATGTCCAATCATATATGTTAAATACAGTAAACAGAGAGTTTTAGAATGCGGCATTAATGACAATGTTCTTTAAACATTAGTTCTAAGTTTGATTCGAACTGACCAAAGGACAACCATTAGCTAACATTCTTTTAACGTTATGTATTAGCTCGGACACACGGAGGACGGAGAAGGAGAGGACAAGCAGCACTAAGCTATCTTGAATGTGAATTAGTGACAAAAAAACATATACACTTCAACAAAAGACTAACAGGAACCACCTACCCACAGGTGTCAAAGTAAGTCCATCTCTATCCTCCTTCAAAACCGCTCTAAAACAACACCTCCAGGCAATTTCAACCCTTTACTAATACCCTCCTCCATTCACATCCCATCTCCCCGGATTGTAAATAACCTAATGTAAATAATCAAAAGTATTTCTAATGTATATACTTGTTTTTATGCTATCTGAAGTCACTATGTTCTCTGCTCGCTGTACATATCCTACTAATTAAGACCTACAATGTTTCAATGTCCATTTCTCTGTTGATGCAATTGTTGATGACTGAAGTACTGATATCAACCAAAGTTCCCCATCCCACCCCCCGGATGTAAATAATTCAATGTATATACTATGATGATTAACTTGTGTGATGACTGTATTATGCTGATAGTATATATTTGTACCATGAATTGATTAACGTGGACCCCGACTTAAACAAGTTGAAAAACTTACTCGGGTGTTACCATTTAGTGGTCAATTGTACGGAATATGTACTGAACTGTGTAATCTAGTAATAAAAGTTTCAATCAATCAATCAATCAATCAATCAACTTTACAGCAGAAAGTAAATAGCTAAGAGGAGGAAAATAGCAAGTAGATGTTATTAAGTCAGGAGAAACAATAATATCCACACAATGTGGAAACACGTTTGTCAGTTATTTAAAGAATGAGCAGATAGACGAACCACACCTTTGAGCCGCAAGTTTATGGCGACTGAAGCTAAAGTGCCTGGACAATCTGTGGTTTTAGAAGGCACAACTATTAAATCAAGGATGCCTGCTCACCAAGTAGGGACTTCATTTAAAAAATGGAAATTGCGCATTACTGCAAACAACAGTAGCTGAAGGTATAGAGTTTTGTAGACAGCCATCCATCCATCCCTCCATTTCCTACCGCTTGTCCCTTACGGGGTTGCGGGGGGTGCTGGAGCCTATCTCAGCTGCATTAGGCCAGAAGGCGGGTTACACCCTGGACAAGTCGACATATACATTTACAATATATAATAATATATGATATATTAACAATATAATAATGATAAATGTATAATTAATCAATTTATAATCAAATCATAGCCCCTCAATTATAATCGACTCATGACGTGCCCAAAGATTCCCACGTCTGGCTTTTACCTGGTTTGCCAGAGACTAAGAACACATTGCAGATGGGATCAGTGTTGCCAACTAAGCAACTTTGTTGCTATATATATTTGTTTAAGTAGTCAGACTTTGAGATTGTCTTTACAATACTGGCTGTTTTGTACACTCTTGAAAATTAAACTTTCTTTTTTTATTATTTTAAGAGAACCATTTAAAAAATGGGTTACAGATGCTCCTAATTTAGCTGTTGATGTATGTGGTAACATACTGCGTCATTTCCAGTCATTATATTTTCTCAATATCATTAAACTATTTGCTTATTTACTCTTAATATCTAGTAACATTCTGTTGTAACGCGGATCCATTGTGGGCCCTACCGAGGATGACGTAGTGGCTTGTGTTGTGGTTGGTGCAGCCCTTTGAGACACTAGTGATTTAGGGCAATATAAATAATCATTGATTGATTGATTGACACTAATCTTAAAATGGACTAAACACTAATTTTGTTCTTTGGACGATTTCATTAGTTTTGGGCATCGATCCAATACCAAGTAGTTGCAGGGGCAGTATTGATTTGCCTTATCCATTCAACAAAAACACATGAAGGCTGTGTAACAATTAATACTTTAATTATTTCCTAATCATTTATATTACATACACAATTTATAATAGTTAATAGTTTATAAAAACCTAAGAAAATAGAAATGGCTCTTTATTCCTAAATTTGGAAACAATCACAACAAAATATGATTTTGTTATTACAATAAAAATCGATCATATGCTTAGTATGGATGTGCTCACCCGTTTATAATCCAGAGCTCTACTTTAGTAGTTAGCCATGCTTTTTGTATCCTCCTATGGTGTGTAGTTTAGCAGATCTAGTTATTCCTTTTCCTTCAGTGATAAAGTTACTTGTAAGAAACAGTTTATTTTCTGCCACTGAGGCCAGAATTATTGATTTAGAAGCGGCACCGTGGAGGACCATTAACCACTAACGGGAAAGCCATATTGCTTTGAGGACGCCTTTGTTCGCTTGTTTCATTATCACGATAGTATTAAAAACTCTATCAACCGACACATTTATATAATTCATTAGCGCCAAACTGTGTTCACCAAGAAGCTCTTTTTCAACTCACAAGTGGCAGATCGTAATCAAAAAAAAAAAGTCTCAGCAGTGGCGGGCCATGTTTGACATCATCGGTTTTCGTCGCCATCATTGATCTAAATGAAAAGATCAAATTATGAAGTGTTGGATCACAGTGCCAATTGCTGTAAACGTTCTTCTTATCCTTTTACTATCTGGTTCACTGACCAGAGTTGCACGATTTATATATTTCATCATAATACATACATATTTTTTGCTGAATTATTATCTCGTTATATATTCCAAGCTCGTGGTTGAGTTGAGTTTGAGTTTATTTCGAACATGCATGCATACATGATATCTCACATTTCCAGTTTCAGGAGTAGGAAGAAGCAGAGCTTATTTAATCCCACACCTTTTCATTTACTGTTCTTAGTTTATTCACGAAATACTCTATAAGTAATATCAATAAAATATATACATACATAGTAATTGGTGAAGTAAGTTATATTTCATATGATGAATGAGTAAGATTATCTTGAAAATGAATGGATGGATGGGATAAATTAAAAATGTTTATCGTGGTTCTTCTTTGTACTTTGGAAACACTAAATTTGAGGAGTTTCTTGAAGTGGATCATATTAGTACATTATTTTATTGCTTTGCTTAATCCTTTCCATAATTTAATTCCAAATACTGATGTACTGAAGGTCTTAAGTGTTGTACGTACATACAAATGTTTTAAATTACATTTTTCTCAAATATTATATTTCTCCTCTTTTGTTGAGAATAATTGTTGTATATTTTTTGGTAACAGATTATAGTTAAATTTTAGAGGTGTGGGAAAAAATCGATTCGAATACGAATTGCGATTCAGAATCGATTCCCTCTTTTTTTTTTTTTAAATCGATTTTTTTTTTAATCAATCCAACAAAACAATACACAGCAATACCATAACAATGCAATCCAATTCCAAAACCAAACCTGACCCAGCAACACTCAGAACTGCAATAAACAGAGCAATTGAGAGGAGACACAAACACGACACAGAACAAACCAAGAGAAGTGTAACAAAATTGAATATTATCAACAACAGTATCAATATTAGTTATAATTTCAGTTTAGCAGTGATATAAATCCCTCATTGACATTATTATTAGACATTTATAAAAATTAAAAAAAGAACAATAGTGTCACAGTGGCTTACACTTATATCGCATCTTAGAAGCACGACAACACAATGTGTCCAATGTTTTCACAAAGATAAAATAAGTCGTACTTTTGGTTTGTTTAATAGTTAAAACAAATTTACATTATTGCAATCAGTTGATAAAACATTGACCTTTACAAATATAAAAGCTTTTTAAAAAAAAAATCTACTACTCTGCGAGCATGTCAGCAGACTGGGGTGGATCCTGCTGAAATCCTATGTATTAAATGAATACAGAATCGTTTTGAATTGGAAAAATATCGTTTTTGAATCGAGAATCGCGTTGAATAAAAAAAATTTAAAAATAAATCGTTATATAATCGAATCGCGACCCCACGAATCGATATTGAATCGAATCGTGGGAGACCCAAAGATTCGCAGCCCTATTAAATTTTAGCTGTTTGCAAATGATGGTGTGAATGTGAATATTTTGTCTACATCTGTGATTGACAGGCAATTTGTCCTGGTTGGAGGCGCCACCCGAGAAGTGGTATAGAAAAGGATACATGGGGATAAAAATCTATACATGAATTTTAATTAATACACACACTATCGCCAAAATTTTACTGAAAGTTGTGTTGACATTATTTATACAGCATTTTTTTTTGGTGGTGATGATTGAGCAAAAATGACTTGCATTTGAAGAATAGACAAGTAGTATTGTTGTTTTAATGCTCCTCTATAGAAAACCCGTGGCTCCATCGGTTTAAACTGCTAATTAGACGCCTCAGTGGTCTTGCCTAAAACAAACGGTATTTAGGTCAAATGGGCTTTGACATTTGAGTAATTTGACTCGGTCATAGTCCTGTGACTAAACGCTATGTTAGCAGTGGAATTTTTTTTTATTATTCATCCCATAAAAAGAGGCGTTAGTGTTGTAAGCACAATACCAATGGCGCACAATTTGCAAAATGCGGTTGCACATTTTGCAAATTTAATGTCAAATCAAAGCAAACCAAATCAAATGTTTATTGGATTCATCACTATACAGTGTACATCCACGACACAACTACTGACTAAACTACTACCACAACTTGGTTTACTATTTATAAAATATAATGATGTAGGGTTACCTGGAACTTCAAATAGGCCACCCGGCCTGAATCCACACTTGGTAGTAGTTTAGTCCAGTGGTTCTCAAATGGGGGTACGTGTACCCCTGGGGGTACTTGAAGGTATGCCAAGGGGTAAGTGAGATTTTTTTTTAAATATTCTAAAAAATGGCAACAATTCAAAAATCCTTTATAAATATATTTATTGAATAATACTTCAACAAAATATGGATGTAAGTTCATAAACTGTGAAAAGAAATGCAACAATGCAATATACAGTCTTGACAGCTAGATTTTTTGTGGACATGTTCCATAAATATTGATGTTAAAGATGTCTTTTTTTTTGTGAAGAAATGTTTAGAAAGAAGTTGATGAATCCAGATGGATCTCTATTACAATCCCAAAGAGGGCCCTTTAAGTTGATGATTACTTTTATGTGTAGAAATCTTTATTTATAATTGAATCACTTGTTTATTTTTCAGCAAGTTTTTTGTTATTTTTATATCTTTTTTTCCAACTAGTTCAAGAAAGACCACTACAAATGAGCAATATTTTGCACTGTTGTACAATTTAATACATTAGAAACTGATGAAATAGTGCTGTATTTTACTTCATCAAATTTTTTCAACCAAAAATGCTTTGCTCTGATTAGGGGGTACTTGAATTAAAAGCATGTTCACAGGGGGTACATCACTGAAAAAAGGTTGAGAACCACTGGTTTAGTCAGTAGTTTACTCGTTGATGTACACTGTATAGTGATGAATCCAGTTAACATTTGATTTGATTTGGCATTAAATTTGTCAAATGCGCAACCGCATTTTGCAAATTGCGCGCCATTGGTCTTGTGCTTACAACATTAGTCAAAGAAAGACATAAAACAGCAGCAGATAATAGTTAGCCAGCTTGTTAGTGTTGTAAGCATTTCACCAATCTCGCGCACTTTGCAAATTATATGTCATTTCTATTGCACGCAAGCAATTTGCATATCGCAAGACAAGATTTAAGACGAGATTTTGTGGATGTTTTAGTCAGTAACCCTACATTATGATATTTTATAAATAGTAAACCAAGTTGTGGTAGTAGTTTAAAGGCCTACTGAAACCTACTACTACCCACCACGCAGTCTGATAGTTTATATATCAATGATGAAATATTACCATTGCAACACATGTCAATACGGCCTTTTTAGTTTACTAAATTGCAATTTTAAATTTCCCGGGACTTTTTTCTTGAAAACGTCGCGTAATGACGACGTGTACGTGTGACGTGACGGGCTGTTATGAATATGAGCGCTGCACACACACACAGCTAAAAGTCGTCTGCTTTAACGGCATAATTACACAGTATTTTGGACATCTGTGTTGCTGAATCTTTTGCAATTTGTTCAATTATTATTGGAGAAGTCAAAGTAAAAAGACGGAGTTGGGAAGCTTTAGCCTTTAGCCACACAAACACACCGTGATTCCTTGTTTAAAATTCACGGACGTGAAAATTTACTAAGGATCACAGCGAACATGGATCCCAACCGAATGTCAACCAGCAGGTTTCGGTGAGAAAATTGTGGTTAAAAAGTCGCCTCTTACCGGATATCAGCTGAGCTTGCGCCTCCCGTACAGCTGCCGTCGACTTCCCCGAGACACTGCGCGTCAACACACGGCCGTGGACGTACACTTCCGACTATCAGGTACTGTTAAACTCACTAAAACACTAGCAACACAATAGAAAGATAAGAGATTTCCCAGAATTATCCTAGTAAATCTCTCTAAAAACATACGAATCTGTCTCAATGCAACGCGATTGCAATCGCGGTTTTTTTTTTCCCCTAGTCCGTCGCTATCAATATCTTCAAACACGAATCTTTCATCCTCGCTCAAATTAATGGGGAAATTGTCGTTTTCTTGGTCAGAATAGCTGTTTTTGTTGGAGGCTCCCATTAAAATCAATGTGAATCTATGAGGAGCCATCAACATGTGACGTCATTGTCTGCGACTTCCGGTAGAGGCAGGGCTTTTCTTCAGTTGGGAACTTTATCGTGGATGTTCTTTACTAAATCCTTTCAGCAAAAATATGGCAATATTGCGAAATGATCAAGTATGACACATAGAATTGACCTGCTATCCCTGTTTAAATAAGAAAATCTCATTTCAGTAGGCCTTTAACAAGACAGCAGCAGATAATAGTTAGCCAGCTTGTTAGTGTTGTAAACATTTCACCAATCTCGCGCACTTTGCAAAATATACGTCATTTCCATTGTGTGCAAGCAATTTGTATATCGCAAGACGAGATTTAAGATGAGATTTTGTGGATGGTTTAGTCAGTAACTAAATTATACGTCAATTCCATTGTGCGCAAGCAATTTGCATATCGCAAGACGAGATTTAAGACGAGATTTTGTGGATGGTTTAGTCAGTAACCATACATTATTTTATTTTATAAATAGTAAACCAAGTTGTGGTAGTAGTTTAGTCAGTAGTTTAGTTTTGGATGAACACTGTATAGTGGTTAGGGTTGGACTGATTTGAGGGCAATACTCATTTATATTGTCCCGACTACAGATGAATAGATTTATATAAGTATTTAATTAATTATTTTGACACCAAAAACATGTATTTGCGCCCATTGATTTGCAATATGTGCACCACAAATTATTCAAATATATAGCTGGAAGCAATTTGCAAAAAGATTGCGCATTATACAAATTTGCAAAATGCGGTTGCACATTTTGCAAATTGCTCACATTGGTGTTGTGCCTACAACAACATGATCAAACTTTCTTGTTCTTGTCAAAAGTCAAATGATAATGTCAATGAGGGATTTTTAATCACTGCTATGCTGCAATTATAACTAATAATGATACAGTTATTGATAATATTCATTTTTGTGTCACTACTTTTGGTTTGTTCTGTGTCGTGTTTGTGTCTCCTCAATTGCTCTTTTTTTGCGGTTCTGAGTGTTGCTGGGTCAGGTTTGGCAGAGGGGTTAGTGCGTCTGCCTCACAATACGAAGGTCCTGAGTAGTCAGGGTTCTTTCTGTGTGGAGTTTCATGTCCTCCCCGTGAATGCGTGGGTTCCCTCCGGGTACTCCGGCTTCCTCCCACTTCCAAAGACATGCACCTGGGGATAGGTTGATTGGCAACACTAAATTGGCCCTAGTGTGTGAATGTTGTCTGTCTATCTGTGTTGGCCCTGCGATGAGCTAGCGACTTGTCCAGGGTGTACGCCGCCTTCTGCCCAATTGTAGCTGAGATAGGCACCAGCACCCCAAAAGGAATAAGCGGTAGAAATGGATGGATGGATTGCATTGTTATGGTATTAGTGTGTATTGTTTTGTTGGATAGATAAAAAAAAAATCCAGCAAAAAAAATTGCTACCGCATTTTGCAAATTGCTCACATTGGTATTGTGCCTACAACATTAGCACGCCTAGCCGGCTTGCCACAATGAAACAATCAATGCATCATCGAGTCTCTCACCCTCCAAAAACGAGCAAGTCGCTTGAAAAACCACACTATATAGTCGTGAGGTTATTTTATACAGAACGGAATAAGTAGAATGTGACCTTTTTTTGTCATAATAACAATTAGCCGTGTCACTAGCTATCTTGTGCTAAATGTGTTGATATAGGCTATTTAAAAATGCAGCAGCGGCTCATGCAATATTGGCCAATTCCAGTCCATTTACATATGAATACAAGGTATTTAAAGTGTTAAACGAAGCATTAAGTTGGCCCTAAAGTAAGCTTCAGTGGAATGTAATGTTCATTCCCGACCTTTGATGACGCTTGGAAATGAAATCTGGCTGCGAGCGAGCGAGGCTGGCGCTCCATTTATTGATAGCTAACTTTAGCCGTAATTACGAGCGGATAATGATTGCCGTGTTCGTGTCGGGCGGCTAAAATAGTTCTATTTTTAATCCAGCTTCTCGTCGACTCCCTCATTTCGAACAAACACTTGAGTCGGGAGGCGGCTGAGCGTGTAACAATCAAACTAGCCTCGTTAGCTCGGTAGCTGAGTGGCTATTAGCATGCAGGCTAGCAGTTAGCATACCGCAAAGCCGCATTAGGGCCCATGCATCAGAAACAATGATGCTGCCTTTCGGTGCATCTCCCTACGGTTCACCCCAGCATTGCGACGCCGATTATCTCGCTAGATCCGCCGCCGAAGCCTGGCGCGGCGGCCGGGTTGGATCGTCGCTCACCTACACATGACCGCAGACGGCTTGGATCGTGTCCGTGTTGCCTCCGTACGCGCAGCTTTTTGGGGGTTTTATTGCCAAAACATTGTTCTCCGGCGGCCGCTGCTTTCTTCCATCTTGTCCTGGCGCGGGGGATTATGGGTGCAGGGGACGGGTCGTGAGAGGAGACAGGCGGCTGCTGCTGACGGAGGTGAGACTATAGTCATGCAAACACCCCTCGAAGGAGACATTTGCATGTGCATACACCATAAGTACTCGCACGATCACTCGCCTTTGTGCTTTAAGATAATGAGCACTTTTTGTTATTACATATTATTAGGGGTGTGGAAAAAAAATCGATTCGAATCCGAATCGCGATTCTCACGTTGTGCAAATCAGACTCGATTCTCTTTTTTTTTTAATCGATTTTTTTTTTTTTTTTTTTTATCAATCCAACAAAACAATACACAGCAATACCATAATGTACCCCGTTGCCTGCTGGGGTGGCGGGCTGGAAGTGAGGGACGCAAACAGACTGGACAAGTTGGTAGAGTAGGCCAGTAACGTGATGGGAATGGAGCTGGACTCTCTGGCGGTGGTGTCGGAGAGGAGAAGTCTAGCAAAACTCCTAGCCATTATGGACAACACCTCCCACCCAATACACTCGGACCTTGCGGAGAGAATGAGCACGTTCAGTGGAAGGCTCAGACTCGCTAAATGCAACACGGAACGACACAGGAGGTCCTTCATACCGACAGCCATCAGACTGTATAATGCATATGTTCCTTCTTGACTGCACTTAAATGTAGAATATATGTAGAATATATTTATATTATTCATATATTATATGTCTTTGGAAGTGATTGGCAACACTAAAAGCCTACGCTTGGGATGGTTTCCTGCTGGCTCCGCTGTGAACGGGACTCTCGCTGCTGTGTTGGATCCGCTTTGGACTGGACTCTCGCGACTGTGTTGGATCCATTGTGGATTGAACTTTCACAGTATCATGTTAGATCCGCTCGACATCCATTGCTTTCCTCCTCTCTAAGGTTCTCATAGTCATCATTGTCACCAATGTCCCACTGGGTGTGAGTTTTCCTTGCCCGTATGTGGGCCTACCGAGGATGTCGTGGTGGTTTGTGCAGCCCTTTGAGACACTAGTGATTTAGGGCTATATAAGTAAACATTGATTGATTGATTGATTGATTGATAAAATTGGCCCTAGTGTGTGAATGTGAGTGTGAATGTTGTCTGTCTATCTGTGTTGGCCCTGCGATGAGATGGCGACTTGTCCAGGGTGTACCCCGCCTTCCGCCCGATTGTAGCTGAGATAGGCGCCAGCGCCCCCCGCGACCCCAAAAGGGAATAAGCGGTAGAAAATGGATGGATGGATGGATATATTATATGTATAATATATGTCATATACTATTTATTATTATTATTGTTTATTGTGAGCAAACTGTGGTACTGAATTTCCCCCAGGGATCAATAAAGTAATTTCTATTCCATTCTATTCTATAACAATGCAATCCATCCATCCATTTCCTACCGCTTATTCCCTTTGGGCTTGCGTGGGGTGCTGGTGCCTATCTCAGCTACAATTGGGCAGAAGGGGGCGTACACCCTGGACAAGTCGCCACCTCATCGCAGGGCGAACACAGATAGACAGACAACATTCACACTCACATTCACACACTAGGGCCAATTTAGTGTTGCCAATCAACCTATCCCCAGGTGCATGTCTTTGGAAGTGGGAGGAAGCCGGAGTACCCGGAGGGAACCCACGCAGTCAAGGGGAGAACATGCAAACTCCACACAGAAAGATCCCGAGCCCGGGATTGAACCCCAGACTACTCAGACCTTCGTATTGTGAGGCAGACGCACTAACCCCTCCGCCACCGTGAAGCCTCACATAGAAGTAATCATCAACTAAAAGTGCCCTCTTTGGGGATTTTAATAGAGATCCATCTGGATTCATGAACTTAATTCTAAACATTTCTTTACAAAGAAAGAAATCTTTACATCAATATATATGGAACATGTCCACAAAAGATCTAGCTGTCAACACTGAATATTGCATTTTTGCATTTCTTTTCACTGTTTATGAACTTACATTCATATTTTATATATTCATATATTCAGACCCGTCAGCGATCCTGTTCTGTCTCCCTGTAATGTTTGTCTAAACTTGAATGGGATTGTGCTGAAAATTTTAATTTTCCTGAAGGAACTCTCCTGACAGAATAAATAAAGTACTTTCTAATCTAATCTATCTAATTTTGTTGAAATATTATTCAATAAATATATTTATAAAGGATTTTTGAATTGTTGCTATTTTTAGAATATTTCAAAAAAATCTCACGTACCCCTTGGCATACCTTCAAGTACCCCCAGGACCCCTCTTTTAAAACAGTTGATCTGCCGTTTATTTTCTGTTCTGCCCCACTCTCCCTCGGGGAGAGAGGGGGAGGCACAGGTTCGGTAGCCACGGATGAAGTGCTGGCTGTCCAGAGTCGGGACCCAGGGTGGACCGCTTGCCTGTGCATTGGTTGGGGACATCTATAAACATTGATTGATTGATTGACATCTCTGCGCTGCTGACCTGTCTCCGCTCGGGATGGTCTCCTGCTTGCCCCACTATGGACTGGACTCTCACTATTACGTTAGATCCACTATGGACTGGACTTTCACAATATTATGCTAGATCCACTCGACGTCCATTGCACCGGTCGCCCTAGAGGGGGGGTCACCCACATCTGCGGTCCTCTCCAAGGTTTCTCATTGTCATCCCACTGGGTCAAGTTTTTCCTTGTGTTTGGGGTCATTGTCCTGTTGGAACACCCAACTGCACCCAAGACCCAAACTCCAGGCTGATGATTTTAGGTTGTCCTGAAGAATTTGGAGGTAATCCTCCTTTTTCATTGTCCCATCTACTCTCTGTAAAGCACCAGTTCCATTGGAAGCAAAACAGGCCCAGAGCATAATACTACCTCCACCATCCTTGATGGTAGGCATGGTGCTCCTAGGATTTAAGGCCTCACCATTTCTTCTCCAAACATATTGCTGGGTATTGTAGCCATTCAGCTCATTTGTTGTTTCATCTGACCACAGAACTTTCCTCCAAAAGGTCTTATTTTTGTCTATGTGGTGACGATGAAATGAAAATTGAGGAGCACTCATTTACTCAACTGCAGAGTACATTAGGCATTTGTTAAAGGTAAGGTTGTCATCAAAACACGGATAAAAAATAATTAACATTTCTCATTAAATTAATCCTAGTAATTGATGTACGGCTTCTATTAGAGTGGTGTGTGAGGAAATACAGTATCTATTGTATTGCCTTGACTTGGAGTGTTAATTTACTCACCTGCAGAGTGCATTCAGCATTTTTTTAAAGGGAAGGTGTTAAGGCAAAACACATAGATAGATATAAATGTTTTTTTTCAAACGACTCCTAGTAATAATTATTTCAAGTATGGCGTCCATACGAGTGCAGGCCACTATGTGAGGTAATAGGGTATTATGGTCCAGCCTTGGCTGACAACGTTTATTTTTTTTCCAACTAATTTGCATTAGGCAATTGTTCGAGGTAAGATGTTCAGTCACAGATAGATGGAATCAACACTTTTCTTCAGGTGACCCCTAGTAATTGAGATCCGATGTCTATTAGAGCGCAGTTTGGGAAAATCGGGTATTTATCACATAGCCATGACAGGGAGTGTTTTATTCAGCATTTGTTAAAGATAAGGTCTTCAGCCAAAACACATAGATTGAATCAACACTTTCTTCTGGTGACTCCTAGTAATTAAGACACGGCGTCTATTAAGAGTGGATTGTGGGGAATTAAGGTATCTATGGTGTAGCCATGACTTGGAGCGTTCATCTACTTGATTGCAGAGTAAATTAGGCATTTGTTAAAGGTAAGATATTCAACCCAAACACAGATGGATAGAATTTACATTTCTCTTCAAGTGACTCTTGGTAATTGAGGTATGGTGTCTATTACAGTGGAGTGTGAGGCAAAGGGTATCCATTGTATTGCCTTGACTGGTATCTTTAATTTATTCAACTGCAGATTGTATTAGACATTTGTTAAAGATAAGGTGTTAAGGCAAAACAAAAGTATTTTGAGTAATAATTAAGTTAGGTATGGTGTTTATTAGAGTGACGTGATATATACGATAAAAATGATTCAAATTTGGCCAACTATAGAGCTTTTAATACTATCATTACATGGTGATAATTAGGGGTGTGGGAAAAAATCGATTCGAATACGAATCGAATCGTTTACGTTGTGCAATTCAGAATCGATTCTCATTTTTAAAAAAATCGTTTTATTTTTATTTTAATTTTTTTTAATTTAAATTTATTTTTTATATTTTTAATCAATCCAACACAACAATACACAGCAATACCATTACAATGCAATCCAATTCCAAAACCAAACCTGACACAGCAACATTCAGAACTGCAATAAACAGAGCAATTGAGAGGAGACACAAACACGACACAGAACAAACCAAAAGTAGTGAAACAAAAATAAATATTATCAACAATAGTATCAATATTAGTTATAATTTCAGCATAGCAGTGATTAAAAATCCCTCATTGAAATTATCATTAGACATTTATAAAAAAAAAAAAAAGTGTCACAGTGGCTGACACTTGCATCGCATCTCATAAACTTGACAACACACTGTGTCCAATATTTTCACAAAGATAAAATAAGTCATATTGTTGGTTCGTTTAATAGTTAAAACAAATTTACATTATTGCAATCAGTTGATAAAACATTGTCTTTTACAATTATAATTTTTTTTTTTTTTTTAAATCTACTACTCTGCTAGCATGTCAGCAGACTGGGGTAGATCCTGCTGAAATCCTATGTATTGAATGAATACAGAATCCTTTTAAATCGGGAAAAAAAAAAATCGTTTTTGAATCGAAAATCGAATCGAATCGAAAAAAATCGATATATTATCGAATCGTGACCCCAAGAATCGATATTGATTCACAGCCCTAGTAATAATGCATGTTGATGACACATCATAGCTGTGTCCTGCAAATTTGACAGCATCAATCCGTCCTCAACGCACTATAGCATTCTTGCTAGCATCAGCTAACGTCCCTCCACAGTGCAAAGCCACTCTTAAGTCAGCAAACCTTGTTTTCATGGTGGCAAATAAACTATGTTTCTTACAAATATCACCACTAAACGACCAGGAATAGCTAAACATTCTCCAGTACAGACCGTCTGGGGATAAGCTAAGTTAGCAAACCTCTCGCCGCAAGTGAGAGCTCTTTAAAGTAAACAAAGGTGGGCAGATTGATAGAAATACAGGCAGTAACAATATCAAGTAAAATAGCTACTACAAAAGTTAGATCGTGATTTTTTAAATGATCAAATAATTATGTAGCTGTTTTTTTATTATTTTTACGAACTCAGGAAATATGTCACTAGACACAGGAGGATTTAAGGACAAGACAAAGGATTTGAATGAAAGCCAGGAAATAATTACAATATTATTTTGATTGATACAATAAATACTTATTATATTTTAACAGAAGTGTAGGTGAAACCATGATACAGCAGAAAGTAGCCAGATATTAACAGTAAATTATCAAGTAGATTAAAGATAGTTTTAACAAAATAATACAATCACAAATTGCACAATATGTTACTGCTTATGTCAAAAGACAAATTAGGAGCCTTTGTAACTTCATTTTAAAACGATTCTGTTATTATTTATATCCCAAACAATGTACAAACCCCGTTTCCATATGAGTTGGGAAATTGTGTTAGATGTAAATATAAACGGAATACAATGATTTGCAATGATTTTGCAATTGAATGCACTACAAAGACAAGATATTTGATGTTCAAACCCATAAACTTTATTTTTTTTTGCAAATAATAATCAACTTAGAATTTCATGGCTGCAACACGTGCCAAAGTAGTTGGGAAAGGGCATGTTTACCACTGTGTTACATCACATTTTCTTTTAACAAAACTCAATAAACGTTTGAGAACTGAGGACATTAATTGTTGAAGCTTTGAAAGTGGAATTATTTCCCATTCGTGCTTGATGTACAGCTTAAGTTGTTCAACAGTCTTGTTGTCGTATTTTACGCTTCATAATGGGCCACACATTTTCAATGGGAGACATGTCTGGACTGCAGGTGGGCCAGGAAAGTACCCGCACTCTTTTACTACGAAGCCACACTGTTGTAACACGTGGCTTGGCATTGTTTTGCTGAAATAAGCAGGGACGTCTATGATAACGTTGCTTGGATGACAACATACAGTATGTTGCTTCAAAACCTGTATGGACCTTTCAGCATTCATGGTGCCTTCACAGATGTGTAAGTTACCCATGCCTTGGGCACTAATGCACCCCCATACCATCACAGATGCTGCCTTTTGAACTTTGTGCATATAACAATCCGGATGGTTATTTTCCTCTTTGTTCCAGAGGATACCACGTCCACAGTTTCCAAATATAATTTGAAATGTGGACTCGTCAGACCACAGAACACTTTTCCACTTTGCATCAGTCCATCTTAGATGAGCTCGGGCCCAGCGAAGCCAGCGGCGTTCCTTGGTGTTGTTGATAAATGGCTTTCGCTTTGCATAGTAGAGTTTTAACTTGCACTTACAGATGTAGCGACCAACTGAAGTTACTGACAGTGGTTGTATGAAGTGTTCCTGAGCCCATGTGGTGATATCCTTTACACACTGATGTCGGTTTTTGGTGCAGTACCGTCTGAGGAATCAATGGTCCGTGGTATCATCGCTTACGTGCAGTGATTTCTCCAGATTCTCTGAACTTTTTGATGATTCTACGGACTGTAGATGGTAAAATCCCTAAATTCCTTGCAATAGCTCGTTGAGAAATTTTGTTCTACAACTGTTCGACAATTTGCTTACAAATTGGTGACCCTCGCCCCATCCTTGTTTGTGAATTACTGAACATTTCATGGAAGCTGCTTTTATACCCAATCATGGCACCCACCTGTTCCCAATTAGCCTGCACACCTGTGGGATGTTCCAAATAAGTGTTTGATGTGCATTCATCAACTTTATCAGTATTTATTGCCACCTTTCCCAACTTCTTTGTCACGTGTTGCTGGCATCAAGTTCTAAAGTTAATGATTATTTGCAACAACAAAAACATGTTAATCAGTTTGAACATCAAATATGTTGTCTTTGTAGCATATTCAACTGAATATGGTTTGAAAATGATTTGCAAATCATTGTATTCCGTTTATATTTACATCTAACACAATTTCCCAACTCATATGGAAACAGGGTTTGTATTGTGATTCATACTGTATCTTTACGGCAGGAAGTTGCAAAGAATAGTATTTGCAATATAGATTTATGGTCATACCCCCCATTTCAGTGTCAATTAAGGTAGAGGCCACTATGTGAGGGAAAATGGTACATGTACCATGGTACATTAAATACGGTATTTAATGTACAGCCTTAAATGGGAGCATTTGAGTACTCAACTGCAGAGTGTATTTTGCATTCTTGCGATAAGGTGTTTAGCCAAACCACAGATAAAACAGATTTAAAACATTTTCTTCAAAGATTCCCAGTAATAACTGAAGTATGGTATATATTAGAGAGGAGGCAACTCAGTGAGGAAATAGGGTATTTCTTGAGTGTTTATTTGCACAACTGCTCAGTAAATCTAGACCAGTGGTTCTCAAATGGGGGTACGTGTACCCCTGGGGGTACTTGAAGGTATGCCAAGGGGTACGTGAGATTTTTCAAAAATATTCTAAAAATAGCAACAATTCAAAAATCTTTTATCAATATATTTATTGAATACTACTTCAACAAAATATGAATGTGAAAAACTGTGAAAAGAAATGCGACAATGCAATATTCAGTGTTGACAGCTCGATTTTTTGGGGACATGTTCCATTGATGTTAAAGATTTCTTTTTTTGTGAATAAATGTTTAGAATGAAGTTCATGAATCCAGATGGATCTCTATTGCAATCCCCAAAGAGGGCACTTTAAGTTGATGATTACTTCTATGTGTAGAAATCTTTATTTATAATTGAATCACTTGTTTATTTTTCAACAAGTTTTTATCCATCCATCCATCCATCTTCTTCCGCTTATCCGAGGTTGGGTCGCGGGGGCAACAACCTAAGCAGGGAAACCCAGACTTCCTTTTCCCCAGCCACATCGTCTAGCTCTTCCCGGGGGATCCCGAGGCGTTCCCAGGCCAGCCGGGAGACATAGTCTTCCCAACGTGTCCTGGGTCTTCCCCGTGGCCTCGTACCTGTTGGACGTGCCCGAAACACCTCCCTAGGGAGGCGTTCGGGTGGCATCCTGACCAGATGCCCAAACCACCTCATCTGGCTCCTCTCGATGTAATGTTTGTCTGATCTTGAATGGGATTGTGCTGAAAATGTTAATTTCCCCTCGGGGATTAATAAAGTATTTCTGATTCTGATTTTGATTATATTAGAATGAAGATGTGGGGAAATACTGTGGCCTCAGCTGGGAGCATTAATTTACTCAAATGCAGAGTGCATTGGGTATTTATTTGAGGTAAAGTATTTAACCAAAACACAAATGGATGGACTGTTACATATTATTTTCTGTTAATAGTGTTTACAAAATCAATATTAATGAATTACAAAATAGTCACTTTTGCATGAAAAAAATACAATAGAAAATATTGTTGCATAAAAAGTGACTTTATGGCCATATTTGTTGGCTTTAATCATTTCATTTTCAGGGCTTGAACACTGTTTTAAAGCACTGCATTTTTCGTATACCATATGGCCACAATGATTAAACTACTTCACACTCCTAAATCTGGAATTATTTATTCAGAGGACGTGCGCTGTCAGATAAGAAGCCCATTCACGCTAACGAATAGCTCATTACTGGATCATAATAGGTCCTTAGGGACAGCAACATGTCCAGGGCAGCAGCCACCAAAGATTCATACAATATTCATATTCCATCATGGTAGACAACACATTGCTATAAAGACCATTTATCTGATAATAATTACCACTGGATATCTTGTGCTCATTTTCACTCCGAGTATCTACCCTGGCAGAGATACAAGACAGATACAAAGTGTAAGTCCTCAAAGTACAACTATGTATGTCCTTTATTCAGTGCAGTGTCACATTAAACTTAGTTCCCCTGCAGCAACACTAGGGGGAACTAAATAGCTTTCAAAAGACTTGAACACAATTTTGCCATACAGTATTTTCCTCAAGATGCATTACAGTACAGTAGTGTAGCTCACCTTAACCTATCCACCTATCTATATGTGGAGTATTTTGATGTTTGTTGGTAGTATGGCGTTCTTTTGTCCAAGTGGCTCCATGGCAATTAATCGAGGCCTAGTGTGTATTAGACCGGATGCCACTTTTTGATTAAATATACATGCCATCTATTATATTTCATCAAATAATGGCTAGATTTCTTTATTTACTCAAGAGTATTTGGCGTTTGTGTAAGGTGAGGTGTTCACTTATTTGTACCAGTGCATTGTATAATGTTTAATAAAGCTTATGGTGACACACTTATTTATTTCCGTAATAAGGAAGGCACGTCGTGTAAGGCCACTATTTGAGGAAAAATGGTATCGCATTTCTTCCAATAGTGGCCAGAGGCATTTATTTACTCAAGCGCAGAGAGGACAAGGCATTTGTTAGAGGTGACGTGTTTATTGCATAGGAGTCATTATACAGCCTACTACACGTGCATTCTACTATTTTTTACACATATAATGCTGATAACTATTTATATACAAATGTGTACCATATATACTTTTCTTTTGAAATTTCGGCAATTGATTGAGGCACTGCGTTTATTCGAGAGGAGGCCACACTCATCACACAGTGCAGGTATTTTTTACTCAACTGCAAATATTCCTATATATTTGTTAGAGGTCAGGTGTTTTGTTAAAGTTGAGGCCCTTAATTTGTCGCCGTACACTCAATACTTTTTCCATACTAATGACGACAAATATAACTGAGAGGGGCTTTTATTTGTTCATTTCGCTTATATTCCTACCATCTGTGGTCGGGGGCCTTTATTTACTCAGGCGCCGAGTGTACAAGAGTGTACAAGTTTGTTAAAGGTAAGTTGTTTACGGGAGAAGACGCCACGCTCTGACCTTGAATTTCTTCACATAATGTTTGGTGTTTCTTTACTCAACTGCAAATAGCACAATAAATTACTTCATTTAAGTGGAAGCCATTAAAATTGCTTCAGTACACTTAATACTTTTCCATGCAAACATTGTCAATTATCGAGAGCGGGGGGCTTTTATTTGTTCAACTCGCTCGTATTTCTACCTTCAGTGGCCCGAGGCGTTTAGTGTACAGGATGTTTGTTAAAGGAAAGGTATTTACTAGAGAGGACCCTTGCACGCTTTAACAATCTATCTTGTATTTCTTCAAATTGTGGCAGGTGTTTCTTTAGTCAACTGCAAATAATATAACATTACTTTTGGTGTTTTTTGAGTGCAGGCTGTTAATTTGTTGCAATACACTGAATGCTATTTAATACTTTTTTCACACAATTTATGACAAATATTGAGGGGGCTTTTATTTTTTTATTTCGCTTATATTTGTATACCTACAGTGGCCGAAGGTGTTTATCTACTCAGGAGCTGAGTGCATGTACAAGATGTTTGCTCGAGGCAAGGAGTTCATTATAGAGGAGAGCTTTATTTGCACCCACATATTGTTGAAAACTACTACTATATTTGTACTGTACTATATTATATTTTCTATCTCATCATTCATTTTATTGGAGGTCATGTGTTTATTTCCAAAATTTTATGAACAGTTACTAAGTGAAAGTTAAAGCACCACTGATAGTCACGCACACACTAGGTGTGGTGAAATTACTCTCTGCATTTGACCCATCCCCTTGTTACACCCACTGGGGGGTGAGGAGAGCAGTGAGCAGCAGGAGTGGCCGCGCTCGGGAATCATTTTGGTGATTTAAACCCCCAATTCCAACCCTTAGTAGCTGCAACTCTTTATCCATCTCTGTATCGAGCTACTGCTTCTCAAATAGTGGGGCGTGTCACGGGGGGTCTGAGAGGCAAGGGACTTAGCATATTTTCTCATATTTGAATGATACAAAAGTCTCCAACTTAGTGGCAGCACTGCTGGAAATAATCAACAGGCTTCACACATATAATACAGATGTCCTTTGAAGCAGGGGTTGGCAAACTTTTTGGCTCATGGGTCACGTTGGCTTCGGAAATTTGACAAACGGGCTTGGCGAGCACATGATGTATTTCAAAGCATATCATATCGGTTGGAACTAAGAGTAGCCTTCCCAAACACGAGCTGTACATCTATTTTCAACAATATCATATCAGTACCTTGACGAAACACAAAAATGGTATTACAGTGTTAACACTTACATTCTCTATCATTGGGAGCAGTGTTGTTGAGCACCCTTTTTATGCCAGTGTGTCGAAATCTTGTATTAGTTTTGTTGTGGCAATTCTGTGGGCCATAGTTTGCCCATCTCTGCTTTAAAGATTTAAAACAGGGGTGTCCAACTAATTTTAGATCAGGGGCAACATGGAGAAAAATCTACTCCCAAGTGGGCCGCGCTGGTAAATTCATGACATGATAACTTAAAAATAAAGACAACTTCAGATCTTTGTTTAAAAGTATAACACGCACCTTCTGAAAATGTACAAATCATAATGTCGTAGGTTTTTTTTAAAACACTTTTTACACTATCTTTATTTGTTTTTATCAATATTTCTGAATAAATTATGTGATAATGTTCATCAGTCAACTCATTGGTGTTAATTTTCAATCAATCAAGATGAATTACAGTATGTTTTTTATGTTGTTTGATAATTTTCCTTAACTGATGTACTGACATCTTGTGGTTTGTTTTGTACATATGTAGCATCATCTACAAAGATACAAATAATTGCTATTGTGACATCTAGTGGACACATTTAGACCAGTTGTTTCCTTCATTCAAAAATTTCCGGTTCATTTTTATACTTAGCACACTCATTCTCCGGTCCAGATAAAACCTGGTCATGGGCCTGGCCTGCTTGGGTGGAAACTTGTCCCTTTCAGGGTCATACATGTAGTACATAATATGCATACATATCTCCAGTAAACAATGTTGTGCTCAATGGAATAGTATTGTCACAAAAAAGAAAATAACATTTAATTAATGTATTAAAATAAAATAAAATTAAACACATGCACCTGGTGATCGGTTGATTGCCAACACTAAATTGGCCCTAGTGTGTGAATGTGAGTGTGAGTGTTGTCTGTCTATCTGTGTTGGCCCTGCGATGAGGTGGCGACTTGTCCAGGGTGTACGCCGCCTTCTGCCTGATTGTAGCTGAGATAGGCACCAGCACCCCCCTCGACACCAAAGGGAATAAGCGGTAGAAAATGGATGGATGGACATGCACATTGGGGACGGGTTGATTGGCAACACTAAATTGGCCCTAGTGTTTGAATGTGAGTGTGAATGTTGTCTGTCTATCTGTGTTGGCCCTGTGATGAGGTGGCGACTTGTCCAGGGTGTACACCGACTTCCGCCTGATTGTAGCAAAGGTAGGCACCAGCGTCCCCCGCAACCCCAAAGGGAATAAGCGGTAGAAAATGGATGGATGGACATGCACATTGGGGACAGGTTGATTGGCAACACTAAATTGGCCCTAGTGTGTGAATGTGAGTGTGAATGTTGTCTGTCTATCTGTGTTGGCCCTGCGATGAGGTGGCGACTTGTCCAGGGTGTACCCCGCCTACCGCCCGAATACAGCTGAGATAGGCCCCAGCAGCCCCCCCGCGACCCCAAAAGAGATAATGGGTAGATAATGGATGGACAAAAGACAATTTAATAAATGAAAAAAAAAAATAATAATAATAAAACACATGCACATGGGGATAGGTTGATTGGCAACACTAAATTGGCCCTAGTGTGTGAATGTGAGTGTGAATGTTGTCTGTCTATCTGTGTTGGCCCTGTGATGAGATGGCAACTTATCCAGGGTGTACCCCGCCTACCACCCGAATGCAGCTGAGATAGGCCCAAGCAACCCGCGCACCCCCCCCCCTCCCCCCCAGAACCCCAAAAGAGATAATGGGTAGATAATGGATGGACAAAAGACAATTTAATAAATAAATAAAAAATACAAAAAAAACAAAACACATGCACATGGGGATAGGTTGATTGGCAACACTAAATTGGCCCTAGTGTGTGAATGTGAGTGTGAATGTTGTCTGTCTATCTGTGTTGGCCCTGCGATGAGGTGGCGACTTGTCCAGGGTGTACACCGCCTTCTGCCTGATTGTAGCTGAGATAGGCACCCCCCTCGACCCCAAAGGGAATAAGCGGTAGAAAATGGATGGATGGACATGCACCTGGGGATAGGTTGATTGGCAACACTAAATGGTCCCTAGTGTGTGAATGTGAGTGTGAATGTTGTCTGTCTATCTGTGTTGGCCCTGTGATGAGGTGGCGACTCGTCCAGGATGTACCCCGCCTACCGTCCGAATGCAGCTGAGATAGGCCCCAGCGACCCCCCCCCCCACCCCCCCCCACGACCCCAAAAGAGATCATGGGTAAATAATGGATGGATAAAAGACAATTTGATAAATGAAAAAAAAATACAATAAAATTAAACACATGCACATGCGGCTAGGTTGATTGGCAACACTAAATTGGCCTTAGTGTGTAAATGTGTGTGAATATTGTCTGTCTATCTGTGTTGGCCCTGCGATGAGGTGGCGACTTGTCCAGGGTGTACCCCGCCTTCCGCCTGATTGTAGCTAAAGTAGGCACCAGCGCCCCCCGCAACCCCAAAGGGAATAAGCGGTAGAAAATGGATGGATGGACATGCACATTGGGGACAGGTTGATTGGCAACACTTAATTGGCCCTAGTGTTTGAATGTGAGTGTGAATGTTGTCTGTCTATCTGTGTTGGCCCTGCGATGAGGTGGCGACTTGTCCAGGGTGTACCCCGCCTACCGTCCGAATGCAGCTGAGATAGGCCCCAGCAACCCCCCCCCCCCCCACGACCCCAAAAGAGATAATGGGTAGATAATGGATGGATAAAAGACAATTTGATAAATGAAAAAAAAATACAATAAAATTAAACACATGCACATGCGGCTAGGTTGATTGGCAACACTAAATTGGCCTTAGTGTGTAAATGTGTGTGAATGTTGTCTGTCTATCTGTGTTGAAAATGGGTGGATGGATGGGTTAAACATATTATATATAAAGGTAATGGGAAGAAATATACACTTTTTGAAACCCCCCCCTTTTTTTACAGTTACTTTAACTATATGACCTGAACCAGATATTATCACATTGATCGTCGGGACCCAGGATGGACCGCTCGCCTGTATCGGTTGGGGACATCTCTACGCTGCTGATCCGCTTGAGATGGTTTCCTGTGGACGGGACTCTCGCTGCTGTCTTGGAGCCACTATGGATTGATCTTTCACAGTATCATGTTAGACCCGCTCAACATCCATTGCTTTCGGTCCCCTAGAGGGGGGGGGGTTGCCCACATCTGAGGTCCTCTCCAAGGTTTGTCATAGTCAGCATTGTCACTGGCGTCCCACTGGATGTGAATTCTCCCTGCCCACTGGGTGTGAGTTTTCCTTGCCCTTTTGTGGGTTCTTCCGAGGATGTTGTAGTCGTAATGATTTGTGCAGTCCTTTGAGACATTTGTGATTTGGGGCTATATAAATAAACATTGATTGATTTATTGATCTGGATCCACATAGACCAGTGGTTCTCAAATGGGGGTACGTGTACCCCTGGGGGTACTTGAAGGTATGCCAAGGGGTACTTGAGATTTTTCAAAAATATTCTAAAAATAGCAACATTTCAAAAATCCTTGAAAAATATATTTATTGAATAATACTTCAACAAAATATGAATGTGAGTTCATAAACTGTGGAAAGAAATGCAACAATGCTATATTCAGTGTTGACAACTAGATTTTTTGTGGACATGTTCCATAAATATTGATGTTAAAGATTTATTGTTTTGTGAAGAAATGTTTAGAATTAACTTTATGAATCCAGATGGATCTCTATTACAATCCCCAAAGAGGGCACTTTAAGTTGATGATTACTTCTATGTGTAGAAATCTTTATGTATAATTGAATCGCTTGTTTATTTTTAAACAAGTTTTTAGTTATTTTTATATCTTTTTTTCCAAATACTTCAAGAAACAACACTGCAAATGAGCAATAATTTGCACTGTTGTACAATTTAATAAATCAGAAACTGATGACATAGTGCTGTATTTTACTTCTTTATCTCTTTTATTCAACCAAAAATGCTATGCTCTGATTAGGGGGTACTTGAATTAAAAAAATGTTCACAAGGGGTACATCACTGAAAAAAGGTTGAGAACCCCTGACATAGATGAGCCACAAAGTTGTTTTTTTTCTTGCGTAAAAAAGACCGTGTGCGCGTGCGCGTAATGCGCAGAATCCATAAAAAGGGCTTCTTGACGCGGGAGAGACGCGCATCTGCACCCTCAGAAGATGCGAGGGTCGGGCGGGATGTGCAGGCTTTCTCCTCGCAGGGGGGCGGCCGGGCGGGTGGGGGTGCACGGAACTTGCTTGAAGAAGCGGACTGCTGTCTTCAAGTATTGACTGTAAAGTTGAACAAAACAAAAAAAAAAAAAAAACCCAACAACAACGGTATTATCGTGCACCATGTCAGCCTTACGGAGGAAATTCGGCGAGGACTACCAGGTGGTGAACACCGACCGGGGCGCGACTTTCTGCGCGCCGGCCAAAAGGAAGCGGCAGCGCTTCGTGGAGAAAAACGGCCGCTGCAACGTGCAACACGGCAACCTGGGCGGCGAGACCAGCCGCTACATCTCCGACCTCTTCACCACGCTGGTGGACCTAAAGTGGCGCTGGAACCTTCTGATTTTCATCCTCACCTACACGGTGGCGTGGCTGGTGATGGCCTCCATGTGGTGGCTCATCGCTTACATCCGCGGCGACCTGAGCCGCGGCGGCCACGACGCGTCCTACACGCCCTGCGTGGCCAACGTCTACAACTTTCCCTCTGCTTTCCTCTTCTTCATCGAGACGGAGGCCACCATCGGGTACGGCTACCGCTACATCACGGAGAAGTGTCCCGAGGGCATCCTCCTCTTCCTCTTCCAGTCGCTGCTGGGCTCCATCGTGGACGCCTTCCTCATCGGCTGCATGTTCATCAAGATGTCGCAGCCCAAGAAGCGCGCCGAGACGCTCATGTTCAGCCAGGACGCCGTCGTCTCGCAGCGGGACGGCAAGCTGTGCCTCATGTTCCGGGTGGGCAACCTGAGGAACAGCCACATGGTGTCGGCGCAGATCCGGTGCAAAGTCATTAAGGTGAGTTGGAACTTGCAGCCGAAGTTCAACTCTACTCCTACTCTACTCTAAAAGACTCGTTAGAGCAGGGGTGCCCACACTTTTTCTGCAGGCGAGCTACTTTTCAATTGACCAACTCGAGGGGATCTACCTCATTTATATATATCATTTATATTTATTTATTTATGAAATAAACATTTTTGTAAACAAGTTAAATGTGTTTAATGATAATACAAACATGTGTAACACATATAGATGTCTTTCTTTCACAAAGACAAGAATATAAGTTGGTGTATTACCTGATTCTGATGACTTGCATTGATTGGAATCAGACAGTAATGATGATAACGCCCACATTTTCAAATGGAGGAGAAAAAAAGTTGTCCTTTCTGTACAATACCACATGAAAGTGGTTGGTTTTTGGCATCTAATTCATCCAGCTTCCATACACTTTACAAGAAAAACATTGACGGCAAATTCCGTAGCTTGCTTGATTGACATTCACGGCACCCGAGGGTCTTGTGAGATGACGCTGGCTGCTGCCAGTTCATTATTATGAAAAAATGACAGAGAGGAAGGCGAGAAACACTTTTTATTTCAACAGACTTTCGCGCCGTCCCTTCCGTCAAAACTCTAAAGGCCGACTGCACATTTCCTATCTTCACAATAAAAGCCCTGCTTCATGCTGCCTGCGCTAACAAAATAAGAGTCTCGGAAAGCTGGCGTGCACAAGTGATGTGCACGCCAGCTTTCTGAGGGATCGTTTGTGCACGCCAGTTTTCCGAGACTCTGTATTTAGTTAGCGCAGGCAGCATGAAGCAGGGCTTTTATTGTGAAGATAGGAAATGTGCAGTCGGCCTTTAGAGTTTTGACGGAAGGTACGGCGCGAGAGTCTGTTGAAATAAAAAGGGTTTCTCGCCTTCCTCTCGGTCATATTTTCATAATAATGATCTTGCAGCAGCCAGCGTCATCTCACAAGACCCTCCGGTACCGTGAATGTCATTTAAGTGACGTCTTGGTGAAGATTGATGATCACTAATTTTTAGGTCTATTTTTTTTAAAAGCCTGGCTGGAGATCGACTGACACACCCCCCGCGATTGACTGGTAGCTCGCGATCGACGTAATGGGCACCCCTGCGTTAGAGGTTTATGTGCACTTTGTCCCGCTCTGTGTCGAATTCCATTACTTTCCTCGGATGAATTGTGACCCCTGAGGGCCACCATAGCCGTTATGGCATATTGCAAGCAGAAGTAGAAAATAAAAATAGATAGTCATAAAGATATTGTATTTTTGCATAACGACTCTAACATAGGCTGACCATATTCTGAAATCCCAAAAAGAGGACACATGAATTGATTAACGTGGACCCCGACTTAAACAAGTTGAAAAACTTATTCGGGTGTTACCATTTAGTGGTCAATTGTACAGAATATGTACTGAACTGTGCAATCTACTAATAAAAGTATCAATCAATCAAACATATTTGCGTGCCAAGGCGGGCAGCACGCCAAGGCCGGGAGTAGGTGAAAATTTGCCAATGATACTCGAACTTGCTTTATAAATAATATCCATCCATCCATTTTCTACCGTTTATTCCCTTTTGGGTCGCGGGGGGCGCTGGCGCCTATCTCAGCTACAATTGGGCGGAAGGCGGGGTACACCCTGGACAAGTCGCTACCTCATCGCAGGGCCAACACAGATAGACATACAACATTCACACTCACAATACGAAGGTCCTGCAGTCCTGGGTTCAATCCCAGGCTCGGGATCTTTCTGTGTGGAGTTTGCATGTTCTCCCCGTGAATGCGTGGGTTCCCTCCGGGTACTCCGGCTTCCTCCCACTTCCAAAGACATGCACCTGGGGATAGGTTGATTGGCAACTCTAAATTGGCCCTAGTGTGTGAATGTGAGTGTGAATGTTGTCTGTCTATCTGTGTGTATTTATTTAAGTAAAGCATTTTTTCTCCTCTGTTGACGGCTGTGTTGACGCTAGGGATTTCTAAAATTGGGTCCCACGGACCCCATCAAGTCATAAAAATGGGGTCCCACCGTAAATTTTTGGGGTCCCACTTTTTTGTAAGCGTTTTGAAAACAAATGATAAACGTACTCATTATCCTGTTGTATCTCACATTCTATATCGTGTTTTGGAAAAAGGTTGTCATAAATGTTACTTAATTCATTTAAAAAAATAATAAAAAAAGAAAACAAATTTGTATACATATGTAAATGTATTCAGTTATAAACATTCATTCACTTTCTTCTTCCCTTCATGGATCTAAACTTTACCGCTGCTGGTAGTTTTTTCTATGTTTTTATTTAATAAGTTGTAGGTGTATTTATTTCAGTATAAAAGTGTAAAAAGTGTTTTGCTTGGGTCAGAAATGATAATAATGGCGTGCCAGGGCATACATACATTTTATATTTAACGCTTAAATCTCTGGAGTCTTACACTCACCTTAGTGTTTCCCAAGAAGTCTATTTCCTTTTCCCGGCAAAACTCGAACCAATACTTTCTATCAATAGCGTCACTTCCCTAACTTCCCCGGAAGTCCCGCCACCCAACCAAAGCCATTGGCTAACACCCCGTAGCAAGCCGCTACAATATTTACAGCTAGTGTGATGTTATGAGCCAGGGAATAAAAGGACTACACTACCCAACATGCAACAGGAGTGACGAGCATGCGCGGTAGCCTTGTAAAGGGGGGTAGTGTGTCGCCATGACGACATCTAGTATGTTGTGATATGCACGCTCCGAAAGTAAACGTTAAGAACTCAGCCAACAAATACACGCAACCCTAATTCAAAATGCCGGACATTTGACGCATTTAAAAAAACCCGCCAGAACACGCCGGACAACGCCGCAAAAGAGGACATGTCCGGGGAAAAGAGGACGTATGGTCAGCCTACTCTAACTCAGGGTTGTCAAACTCATTTTAGACCGGGGGCATACTTGCCAACCCTCTCGGATTTTCCGGGAGACTCCCGAAATTCAGCACCTCTCTTGAAAGCCTCCCGGAAGAAATTTTCTGCCGAAAATCTCCCGAAATTCAGCTGGATCTGGAGGCCACCCCCCCTCCAGCTCAAAAATGCAAAGTTAGAAGCATTTTTAAAAACGACTGCTAATCCTCCTCCTTTTCGACCGGACAACCGCAGAGAATTAAAGTAGGAACACTCCGGAGGCAGAAGTACATTAAGAGGGGCGGACTCACCGGCTCTCAGCCATGTTTCCGTCACACAGAGGAAGTCGAGTCCGCGGGAAATGAAGAAATCCTTCAGGATATACGTTTTGTTTGTCAAAGAGCTTGCATTCACAAGACCGAACCTGGCGGGGGCCAGCACGTCCAAGGGCGCAGCTAATCCAGGTGGGGCCCGACACACAGCCCGCAGGTGGCGGGGGAGAGGAGCCACGAAGCGGGAAAGGAAAGCAGGAATCCGGCCAGGTGAAAAAGCTGACTTGGACGTCCAAAAACCAACGCCGAAGTTGATCATATCAGTGGGAAAGGGGCAAAGATCCAACAGTGTTTGGCGGTCATACACAAGCAGTGAGCTGACAGAGACGAAAATAGACGCAAACAACACAAAAATGAACAGAGCTGACAGCGAGAGACGGCAGGGCAAAGCACATACATGCGCCATCTTCTGGAAATTTGGAAGTGACGTAGTGAAAGGTAAATGTTGTTGTTTTTTTAGCAACCGGCAAGCACAGTACAGTTAGTAGAACAACTGTGTTTTTATTACTGTGTATTTGATAGGTGCCGTCTGAAATTCAACTATTTATTTTATTTATATATATATAATAAAATAAATAAATATATATAGCTAGAATTCACTGAAAGTTAAGTATTTCATATATATATATATATATATATGAAATACTCGAGTTGGTGAATTGGCTGTAAATATAATCTCCTTTTAACCACGCCCCCCGCCCCAACCACACCCCCAAACCACGCCTCTGCCCCACTAGCGACCACGCCCCCCACCCCCACCTCCCGAAATCGGAGGTTTCAAGCTTGGCAAGTATGACCGGGGGCCACATGGTAAATGGTAAATGGGTTATACTTGTACAGCGCTTTTCTATCTTCAAGGTACTCAAAGCGCTTTGACACTATTTCCACATTCACACACTGCTGGGGGGAGCTGCCATGCAAGGCGCTAACCACGACCCGTCCATCCATCCATACATTTTCTACTGCTTGTTTCTCTTGGGGTCGCGGTGGGAACTGGAATCTAGCTCAGCTGCATTCGGGCGGAAGGCGGGGTACACCCTGGACCAGTCGCAGGGCCAACACAGATAGACAGACAACATTCACACTCACACCATCCATCCATCCTTTTTCTACCGCTAGTCCCTTTGGGTGTCTCGGCAACATATGAAGCATCATCTACAATTATACAAAGAATTGCTTTTGCGACATCTAGTGGACACATTTACAACAGCAGTTTCTTTCATGCAAAAATTTTGGCTCATTTTTGTACTTAGCAAACTCATCCCGCGGGCCTTCCACCACCTTTTTAGGAACAGAGACACATTTACTAGGTTTACACTGCAAGCCAAAGTGGCCCAAATCTGATTAAAAATTTTTTCCAGCTTACTGTTTACACTGCAAGTAAAATGTAATCTTTATCAGACTCCAGTGTAAACACACACACTGTCCAATGGGGCCCCAATATGGTCTGGACTACAGGCAGGCCAGTCTAGTACCCGCACTCTTTTACTATGAAGCCAGGCTGTTGTAACACGTGGCTTGGCATTGTCTTGCTGAAATAAGCAGGGGCGTCCATGATAACGTGGATGGCAACATATGTTGCTTCAAAACCTGTATGTACCTTTCAGCATTAATGGTGTCTTCACAGATGTGTAAGTTACCCATGCCTTGGGCTTAAATTCACCTCCATACCATCACAGATGCTGGCTTTTGAACTTTGCACCTATAACAATCCGGATGGTTCTTTTCATCTTTGTTCTGGAGTACACGACGTCCACAGCTTCTAAAAACAATTTGAAATGTGGACACGTCAGACCACAGAAAACTTTTACACTTTGCATCAGTCCATCTTAGATGTGCTCGGGCCCAGCAAAGCCAGCGGCAATTCTGGGTGTTGTTGATAAATGGCTTTTGTTTTGCATAGTAGAGTTTTAACTTGCACTTACAGATGTAGCAACAAACTGTAGTAGTACACCCTTGACAAGTCGCCACCTCATCACAGGGCCAACACAGACAGACAGACAGACAGCATTCACCCACACATTCACACACAAGGGCCAATTTAGTGTTGCCAATCAACCTATCCCCAGGTGCATGTCTTCGGAGGTGGGAGGAAGCCGGAGTACCCAGAGACAACCCACGCAGTCAAGGGGAGAACATGCAAACTCCACACAGAAAGATCCCGAGCCTGGGTTTGAACTCAGGATTACTCAGGACCTTCGTCTTGTGAGGTACATGCGCTATCCACGACCCATCAGGAGCAATTTGTAAAGTGTCTTGCTCAAGGACACAACAGACGTGACGAGGTTGGTAGAAGCTGGGGATCGAACCAGGAACCCTTAGGTTGCTCTCCCAACTTTCACCACGCGGTCGCCAAGTGGAGCCATGGAGAAAAAATGACTCCCAAGAGTCACAATGATATTGTATTTTTACATCAAGGCTCTAACTCAGGGGTGTCAAACTCATTTTAGATCTGGGGCCACATGGAGAAAAATCTACTCCCAAGTAGGCCGGACTGGTAAAATCACAGCACGATAACTTAAACATAAAGACAGCTTCAGATTGTTTTCTTTGTTTAAAAATAGAACAAGCAAATCAAAGGTCCCAAGTTCAATCCCGGGATCGGGATCTTTCTGTGTGGAGTTTGCATGTTCTCCCCGTGACTGTGTGGGTTCCCTCCGGCTTCCTCCCACCTCCAAAGACATGCACCTGGGGATAGGTTGATTGGCAACACTAAATTGGCCCTAGTGTGTGAATGTGAGTGTGAATGTTGTCTGTCTATTTGTGTTGGCCCTGTGATGAGGTGGTGACTTGTCCATGGTGTACACCACTTTCCACCTGAATGCAGCTGAGATAGGCTCCAGCACCCCCTGCCACCCTGAAAGGGACAAGCGGTAGAAAATAAATGGATGGATGAAAAATATTTTTGGCAAGCCAGTAATTATTATCCGCAAATGTGCTGTTGTTGAGTGTCTGTGCTATTAGAGCTTGGCAGAGTAACCTTGTAATACTCTTCCATACCAGTAGGTGGCAGCATTGCTTTGCAGATGTCCGGAACATGGTTTGTCATGATCACAATAGGCGGGAGGAAACGTGGTTAGAGTTTACGCCCTGAGATTTGTAGGTCGTGAGTTCAAACCCCGGCCGAGCCATACCAAAGACTATAACAGTGGGACCCATTACCTCTGCATCAAGGGTTGGAATTGGGGGTTAAATCACTACAAAATTATTTCCGGGCGCAGCTTCCGCTGCTGCTCACTGCTCCCCTCACCTCCCAGGGGGTGAGGGTGATGGGTCAAAGGCAGAAGATAATTTCACCACACCTAGCGTGTGTGTGTGACAACCATTGGTACTTTAAATTGAACTTTTTAAAAAAGGTATCTAACACTTAAACCAAAAATAAACAAGAGGCTAGAGTCTCTAAGTGCCGCCAAGAAAAGGCATTGAAGCTTAGGGGTGGCTATGCCAAATGAAACTAAAACTTAACTGGCTGCAAAGTAAAAAAAAAAAACAGAATGCTGGACAACAGCAAAGACTTAAAGCGTGTGGAGCAAAGACGGCGTCCACAAAGTACATCCGAAAATGACATGACAATCAACAATGTCCCCGCAAAGAAGGATAACGTCCGCACAACTTAAATAGTATTGATGGCGAAAACAAAGCAGGTGCGGGGAATAGGGTTCGAGGAAGACATGAAAATACCAACAAAAGAGGAAAAGCCATCCAAAATTGGAGCGCAGGAGAAGAACTAAAACACTACACACAGGAAAACACCAAACATGGCGTGATGTGACAGGTCGTGACAGTACCTTGAGAGACGAGCGATGTGTAGTGATGTTCATATCCAACAGTTGCGAAAACGACTTTTTATTGTCAGTATAGGCTACTGGGTTTAATTTTTTAATGTTTTCTGCTGGTGGTGTGCCTCAGAATTTTTTAATGAAAAAAATGTGCCATGACTCAGAAAAAGGTTGAAAAACACTGCTCTAAAAGACTCGTTAGGTTTATGTGCACTTACTCCCGCGCTGCATCGATTTCCATTACATGAATTGTGACCCCTGAGGGCCACCATAGCCGTTATGGCATATTGCAATCAGAAGTAGGAACATCAGTCTATACTAAATAGAGAGTTATAATGATATTGTATTTTTGCATCAAGGCTCTAACTCAGGGGTGTCAAACTCATTTATGATCGGGGGCCACATGGAAAAAAATCTACTCCCAAGTGGGCCGGACTCATAAAATCACGGCACGATAACTTAAAAATAAAGACAACTTCAGATTGTTTTCTTTGTTTAAAAACAGAACAAGCACATTCTGAAAATGTACAAATCATAATGTTTTTTTTTTTACACTTTCATGTTGCGGTTTATAGTATTCTATCTTTATTTGTCGTTATTTATATTTTCTGATTAAATTATGTGATAATGTTCATCAGTCAACTCATTGGTATTAATTTCCAATCAATCAAGATAAAAAATATATTAAAATCAAATTACAGGATGTTATTCATGTAGTTTGCAAATTTTCATCATGTGGTTTATTTTTTTTTACATATACATACTACAATTATACAAATAATTGCTATTGTGACATCTAGTGGACACATTTAGAATAGCAGTGTCTTTCATTCAAAAATTTTGGCCCATTTTAATACTCAGCAAACTCATCCCGCGGGCCGGATAAAACCTGTTTGCGGGCCTTCCTCCACCCTTTTAGGGACAGAGACACATTTACCAGGTTTACACTGCAGACCAAAGTGTCCCAAATCTGATTTTTTCGATATTTTAATTTTTTTCCAGCTTACTGTTTACACTGCAAGTAAAATGTAATGTTTATCAGACTCCAGTGTAAACACACACACCGTCCAATGTGGCCCCAATATGGTCTGGAATATTGGAAGGCCACTCTAGTACCAGCCACTCTGTTGTAACACGTGGCTTGCCGTTTTCTAGCTGAAATAAGCAGGGGCGTCCATGATAATGTTGCTTGGATGGCAACATATGATGCTCCAAAACCTGTATGTACCTTTCAGCATTAATGGTGCCTTCACAGACGTGTAAGTTACCCATGCCTTGGGCATTAATTCACCTCCATACCATCACAGATGCTGGCTTTTCATTTTTGCACCTATAAAAATCCGGATGGTTATTTTCCTGTTTGTTCTGGAGGAAACTACGTCCACAGTTTCCAAAAACAATTTGAAATGTGGGCTCGTCAGACCTCAAAACACTTTAACACTTTGCAACAGTCCATCTTAGATGAGCTCGGGCCCAGCGAAGGCCATCTGCGTTTCTGAGTGTTGTTGATAAATGGCTTTCGCTTTGCATGGTAGAGTTTTAACCAGCTCATCAAACACTACTTTGGAACATCCCACAGGTGAACAGGCTGAATGGGAACAGGTGGGTGCCATGATTGGGTATAAAAACAGCTTCCATGAAATGCTCAGTCACTCACAAATAAGGATGGGGCGAGGGTCACCACTCTGTAAATAAATACGTGAGCAAATTGTCCCAACAGTTTAAGAACAACATTTCTCAACGAGCTATTGCAAGGAATTTAGGGATCTCACCATCTACAGTCCGTAATATCTACAAAGGGTTAAGAGAATCCGAAGAAATCACTGTGCGTAAGCGGCAAGGCCGAAAACCAACATTGAATGCCCATAACCTTGGATCCCTCAGGCTGTATTGCATCAAAAACTGACATCAGTGTGTAAAGGATATCACCACAACGGCTCAGGAAAACCACTGTCAGTAACTACAGTTTGTTTCTACATCTATTTTGATGTTTTTAAACTGGAAAAAAAAATCTGATCTGTGTCACTTGAGGGTTAAAAAAAGGGATTTGTTAAGCAGTGTAAATGTGGCCTTAGCTTCCGCAAGTAAAAAAGGATGTCATATTTCTTAGCTGCTTAATCTTGAAATTAGCATCATAACTCTCTGTCTTTTCCTATCTTTCTAACAATCTTTGAGATAGTTGTTGGTCACTGCTGTGTGTGTGTGTGTGTGTGTGTGTGTGTGTGTGTGTGTGTGTGTGTGTGTGTGTGTGTGAGTGAAAAAATGAAAAGCTCTGACTCGCTTAAAGGATATCACCACAAGGGCTCAGGAAAACCACTGTCAGTAACTACAGTTTGTTGCTACATCTATTTTGAAGTTTTTAAACTGGAAAAAAAAAATCAGATCTGTGTCATTTGAGGGTTAAAAAAAAGGGATTTGTTAAGCAGTGTAAATGGGGCCTTAGCTTCCGCATGTAAAAAAGGATATCATATTTCTTAGCTGCTTAATTTTGAAATTAGCATCATAACTCTCTGTTTTTTACTAACTTTCTAACAATCTTTGAGATACTTGTTGGTCACTGCTGTGTGTGTGTGGGTGTGTGTGTGTGTGTGTGTGTGTGAGTGAAAAAATTTAAAGCTCTGACTCGCTTAAGGAAAAGTTGCAATCTGCTTGTTTCAATGCACAGTACTTCTCTCTATACTCCAAATATAAGACACGCAATATTTTTTAGACTTTAAGAAAATATTGTCCAATATTAGGGTGAGTACTCCTAGTCCCTGGTCCAAGCAAGCCAAGCTGATACCACATAGGTGACATCATCCACTGCTGGTCACTTCTCTAAGGATAAAATAGTCAAATTGTCCATCCATCCATCCGTTTACTACCGCTTGTCCCGTTCGGGATCGCGGGGTCAACTTGTCAAACTCTTACAAAATAGGAGACCCTCCTTTGTTATTGTTTGTTAACACATCTTCTTAGGATTGCATTCACTGTAGCTTGGATTTTGCAGCTTCCCACCGTGCAATCAAGCCTTGTGGAGACCTCGTTTATATCGGCGACGAACAATTTTCCCACATACTTTGTGCGATGTTCGTTCTTCATGGCCGAGCTGAGTGCACCTGCTGCAGGGTCATCACACAGCGTCCTCACTGCGTCAGCAGAAAAGCTCTCAGCGGGCTGTATCTCTATAAGTTCAACGCCGGCTCTAAATGTCCTCAGCTGAGATGGATACGCCCCCGGGGGACAATATAGGTGGCGGACTGTACGCGCATTGATTAAAACAGCAATTTGTGTACTTAGTGAGCCTTTCTATCTCTTTTAGTCACTCTTGCGCTAAGACGGAACATCTGCAACACGGACACTTTTAGGTTTGGCCGACTTTGATGTTTTCTGCAAGGACACGTTAGATTTAAGCCGTGTCCTGCAGTCTTACAGCAGGTACACAAGAAGTCAAGACAATTCCAGTCTTTCTAAGGCCTCTGTGTTCCTTTGTCAGCATGCATATATTTCAGAATAATGGCAAATTTGGGAGAGTATGTACCTCTCCAGTCAAATTGACTTACGCAAAATGGGAGTAGAGTGTAATTTGCAGCCATCATTTTTTAATGATTCTGACTTCAAAGAGACCAGCACGGTGGAACAGGGGTTAGTGCGTCTGCCTCACAAGACGCAGTTCCTGGGTTCGATTCTGGCATGTTCTCCCTGTGATTGTGTGGGTTCCCTTTGGGTACTCTGGCTTCCTCCCACCTCCAAAGACATGCACCTGGGGATAGGCTGATTGGTTACACTAAATGGTCCCTAGTGTGTAAATGTGAGTGTGAATGTTTGTCTATCTGTGTTGGCCCTGTGATGAGGTGGCGACTTGTCCAGGGTATACCCCGCCTTCCGCCCGAATGCAGCTGAGATATGCTCCAGCACCCACCGCGACCCCGAATGGGACAAGTGGTAGTAAATGGATGGATGGACTTCGAAAAAGAAGGGATTTGGTTGGAGTTTGGATGGCAAATATTATAAAGGCTCAAGTAGGGCTGGGCGATATGGACGAAAAAGTCTATCTCAATATACAAACCCCGTTTCCATAGGAGCTGGGAAATTGTGTTGGATGTAAATATAAACGGAATACAATGATTTGCAAATAATTTTCAACCCATATTCAGTTGAATATGCTACAAAGATAACATACTTGATGTTCAAACTTAACTTTAGAATTTGATGCCAGCAGCACGTGACAAAGAAGTTGGGAAAGGTGGCAATAAATACTGATAAAGTTGAGGAATGCTCATCAAACACTTATATGGAACATCCCACAGGTGTGCAGGCTAATCAGGAACAGTTGGGTGCCATGATTGGGTATAAAAGCAGCTTACATGCAATGCTAAGTAATTCACACACAAGGATGGAGCGAGGGTCACCACTTTGTTAGCAAATTGTCGAACAGTTTTAGAACAACATTTCTCAACGAGCTATTGCAAGGAATTTAGGGATTTTACCATCTACGGTCCGTAGAATCATCAAAAAGTTCAGAGAATCTGGAGAAATCACCGCACGTAAGCGATGATATTACGGACCTTTGATTCCTCAGACGGTACTGCACCAAAAACCGACATCAGTGTGTAAAGGATATCACCACATGGGCTCAGGAACACTTCATACAACCAGTCAGTAACTTCCGTTGGTCGCTACATCTGTAAGTGCAAGTTAAAACTCTACTATGCAAAGCGAAAGCCATTTATCAACAACACCAAGGAACGCCGCTGGCTTCGCTGGGCCCGAGCTCATCTAAGATGGACTGATGCAAAGTGGAAAAGTGTTCTGTGGTCTGACGAGTCCACATTTCAAATTATATTTGGAAACTGTGGACGTGATGTCCTCTGGAACAAAGAGGAAAATAACCATCCGGATTGTTATCAGTTAGTGCAAGTTAAAACTCTACTATGCAAGGCCAAACCCATTTATCAACAATATCCAGAAACGCCGCCGGCTTGGCTAGGCCCGAGCTCACCTAAGATGGACTGATGTGGAAAGGTGTTCTGTGGTCTGACGAGTCCACATTTCAAATTATATTTGGAAACAGGGGACACAAAGAGGAAAATAACCAATGGGATTGTTATAGGCGCAAAGTTCAAAAGCCAGCATGTGTGATGGTATGGGGGTGCATTAGTGCCCAAGGCATGGGTAACTTACACATCTGTGAAGGCACCATTAATGCTGAAAGGTCCATACAGGTTTTGGAACAAAATATGTTTCCATCCAAGCAACGTTATCATGGACGTCCCTGCTTATTTCAGCAAGACAAGTGTTACAACAGCGTGGCTTCGTAAAAAAAGAGTGCAGGTACTTTCCTGGCCCGCCTGCAGTCCAGACCTGTCTCCCATTGAAAATGTGTGGCGCATAATGAAGCGTAAAATACGACAACGGAGATCCCGGACTGTTGAACGACTGAAGCTCTACATAAAACAAGAATGGGAAAGAATTCCACTTTCAAAGCTTCAACAATTAGTTTCCTCAGTTCCCAAACGTTTATTGAGTGTTGGTAAAAGAAAAGGTGATGTAACACAGTGGTGAACATGCGCTTTCCCAACTACTTTGGCACGTTTTGCAGCCATGAAATTCTAAGTTAATTATTATTTGAAAAAAAAAAAAAAGTTTATGAGTTTGAACATCAAATATCTTGTCTTTGTAGTGCATTCAATTGAATATGGGTGGAAAAGGATTTGCAAATCATTGTATTCCGTTAATATTTACATTTAACACAATTTCCTAACTCATATGGAAACGGGGTTTGTATTTTTACTTAAAGTCGATATATATCGGTATATATCTTGATATATTTTCTGGTGAAAGTATACATGTAAAGATACTCATTTTTGAGCAAGATTGGCTGAAATTAAAGTAAATGACACTAAACGGTCAGTGGCACTTTTATTAACCCAGTTAGTCAAGATGGGTATTAACAGCACAGAAAATAAATTGAGTAGCACAGAATTACATAACATAAATAATATAGAAAATTACTCTTTCTACGTAAAATGAATAACATAAGCTGTGCAAATAATTAGAGATGTCCGATAATTACTTTTTTTGTCGATATCCGATATTCCGATATTGTCCAACTCAATTACAGATACCGATTTTAACCGATAACGATATATACAGTCGTGGAATCAACACACTATTATGCTTAATTTTGTTGTGATGCCCCGTTGGATACATTAAACAATGTAACAAGGTTTTCCAAAATAAATCAACTCGAGATCAGCCGAGCGCACCGTCGGAGGTGTGCTCCCAACCATCTGCAACATCTACACCAGGCGGTGTAGATCCAAGGCCAAGAGGATTTGGTGGGACTTTAGCCACCCAAGCAACTGCCTCTTCTCACTGCTGCAGTCAGGCAAGCGCTACCGGAGTCTCAAGGCCAACACGGAGAGACTCAGGAGGAGCTTCTATCCCCAAGCCATCAGACTGCTCAACTGCACCGCTGATGAACACTCATCACAATTGCACAAAACCGCATGCACAAGAATCACTTTACTTGCCACAATAATTACCGGACTACAATACTCTTCATTCAATGACTGTAAATAATGTAAAAACACTTTACTTACCACTACAAATACCGGACACAAACTCTTCATTCAATGACTGTAATTAATGTAAAAAAATAATGTAAAAACACTTTACTTACCACTGTAATTACCGGACTACAATACTCTTCATTCAATGATGCAATAATGTAAAAATAATGTAAAAACAGGAGTATAAAGAAGTCATACTGTTCCATTAACTTTAAACTTAGACTTAGACTTCATTTTTATTTTCATTCAAATTTGAACTTTACAGTACAAATAAGAATGACATTTTGTTGCATTGGTTCTTGGTAGTGCAGGATAAAAAAAGCAATGAGGGCCAGATATAAATGTTCAAACTACTGTCACTACTCGACTGCCAAACAACTGTAGACACCTTAATATTTGTTGCTTCCTATACTGTACATATTATATTATTATATGTTATACTATTTGATCTTGCACTGGTACTGTATTTGACTACTGTACTTCTACTTGTACTGAATACTTCTACCATAACTACTGTGACTTATTGTGCAACTTAATTGTCTTGTAATTAATGTACATCAGCGCTATTCAATTTTCTGTATTTTTTGTATTTAGTATATTAGATTCTGCAAGTAGTGATTGGATCCCATTGCATGCAATATCTGAAGAGCATGGAAAAAAAGCATTTCACTGTGGTGTAGTCTGCATGTGACGAATAAACTTGAACCTTGAACTTAAATTATGGAAATAAATGCCAACATGGCACTGCCATATTTATTATTAAAGTCACAAAGTGCATTCTTTTTTTTAACATGCCTCAAAACAGCAGCTTGGAATTAAGGACATGCTCTCCCTGAGAGAGCATGAGGAGGTTGAGGTGGGCGGGGTTGAGGTGGGGGTTGCAGGTGTAGCGGGGCGTGTATATTGTAGTGTCCCGGAAGAGTTAGTGCTGCAAGGGCTTCTGGGTATTTGTTCTGTTGTGTTTATGTACTGTTACGGTGCAGATGTTCTGCCGAAATGTGTTTGTCATTCTTGTTTGGTCTGGGTTCACATTGTGGCGCATATTTGTTACAGTGTTAAAGTTGTTTACACGGCCACCCTCAGGGTGACCTGTATGGCTATTGACCAAGTATGCTTTGCATTCACTTGTGTGTGTGAAAAAAGCCATATATATTATGTGACTGGGCCGGCACGCAAAGGCAGTGCCTTAAGGTTGATTGGGACTCTGTATTTCTCCCTACGTCCTTCTACACAGCGCCGTTTTAAAAAGACATACATTTAACTTTTTCTAAAACCGATACGATAATTTTGAAACTGATAACTATCATTTCCGATATTAGATTTTAAAGAATTTATCGTCCGATAATATCGGCAGGCCGATATTATCGGACATCTCTACCATTAATACATTTTTGGCAGCATTTCTCATGCGAAATATGCCCGACATGGCAACTCGAAAACAGATTAGATTTGGCCTTACATGGTAAACAACTCAAATGAAGGTTTTATCCAGACGCATACATTTGTCCAAATGTATACGTATGAGCTTCAAGAGGTAGTCACCCGAAATGGTTTTCACTTCACAGGTGTGCTTGAAGCTCATCGAGAGAATGCCAAGAGTGTGCAAAACAGTAATCAGAGCAAAGGGAGGCTATTTTGAAGAAACTAGAATACAAAACATGTTGTCAGTTATTTCACCTTTTTTTGTTAAGTATGCCTTCTGCCCGAATGCAGCTGAGATAGGCTCCAGCAAAAATGAAATACATTACATTAAAATACATCCACATGTTTTTCCTGTTGATTTAGTTATGTTCTTATTTGTTTTAATTACATTTAAAAAAAGCAAGAAAATAGTTATATGGATGTATTACTAGGCATTATTCATCATTTCTGCTGGAATCAAATTAAAACAACCGTTAAATAAGGTCCTCTCCCTGGACTGCACATACTGTATACATAATGCACGATAACTTAAGAAGACAACCGTCCTTGTGTTTGTGTCATTAATGTTAATGCGCACTTCATTAATAAATCAATAGAATGCACTAAAAATAGACAAACATGGGATTTGCATACATCGAGGGGAAATATTTGCCGAACCATGATGAAAATGCAATTTTTAAGTGGCCTTTCACAAGGAAATAGTTTTCTTCAACAAGTCCGCAAAATGAAAACACGTCCCGACAAGGGTGGAAGACAAAGACACAAAGGCATTAACACTTTTTTCTTGTGTATCCAAGATGTCCTCAAAAGGACACATCCTCACAGGTAGTACCACATAAATATAGAAAGACAGGAACACATTTTGTTTGTTTTTGGACCATCCAATGTCCCCAAAATATTGATGTCACCACCAAGGCCGCCCCTCCTTATGCAGTGCGTTAGTTAGTTAGTACTAGTTCCTAACCTTTCTCTCATTTGCTTCCCCAAAAAGAGTACATACAGTGAGGGGGAAATATTTGCCGAACCATGATGAAAATGAAATTTATGTGGCATTTCACAAGGAAAGACTTTTGTACAACACGTCCCCAAAATGGCAACAAGGGTGGTAGAACACAAAGACACAAAGACAATAACACGTTTTTCTTGTGTGGCCAAAACGTCCTCAAAAGGACACATCTTCACAGATAGTATTACATAAATATAGAAAGACAGAAACACATTTTGTTTGTTAGAGGACCATCCAATGTCCCCAAAATATTGATGTCGCCACCAGGGCCGCCCCTCCTTATGCTGTGTGTTAGTTAGTACTAGTTCCTAACCTGTCTCTCATTTGCTTCCCCAAAAAGAGTGCATACAGTGAGGGGGAAATATTTGCCGTACCAAAATGAAAATGCAATTTATGTGGCATTTCACAAGGAAAGACTTTTGTACAACACGTCCCCAAAATGACAACATGTCCCGTCAAGGGTGGTAGAACACAAAGACAGAGAGACAACAACACTTTTTTGTTGTGTGGCCGAAAAGACATGTGCCCACAGATAATGCCACATAAATATAGTAAGACAAGCTCACATTTCCTTTCTGTGGACCAGCCAAAATGTTCCCAAAAAGATAGATGTCCCCACAAGGGTGGTAGAACACAAAGACACAAAGACAACACGATTTTCTTGTGTGGCCAAAACGTCCTCAAAAGGACACATCTTCACAGATAGTATTACATAAATATAGAAAGACAGGAACACATTTTGTTTGTTTGTGGACCATCCAATGTCCCCAAAAGATTGATGTCCCCACCAAGGCCGCCCCTCCTTATGCTGTGTGTTAGTTAGTACTAGTTCCTAACCTTTCTCTCATTTGCTTCCCTAAAATGAGTGCATACAATGAGGGGGAAATATTGGCCGTACCATGATGAAATGCGGCTTATGTGGCATTTCACAAGGAAAGACTTTTGTACAACACATCCCAACAATGACAAACTGTCCCAACAAGGGTGGTAGAACACAAAGACAGAAAGACAATAACACTTTTTTCTTGTGTGGTCAAAACTTCCTCAAAAGGACACATCCTCACTGGTAGTACCACATAAATATAGAAAGACAGGAACACATTTTGTTTGTTTGTGGACCATCCAATGTCCCCAGAATATTGATGTCCCGACCAGGGCCGCCCCTCCTTATGCTGTGCGTTCGTTAGTTAGTACTAGTTCCTAACCTTTCTGCTCTTTGCATCCCCAAAAAGAGTGCATACAGTGAGGGGGAAATATTTGCCGAACCATGATGAAAATGAAAATTATGTGGCATTTCACAAGGAAAGACTTTTGTACAACATGTCCCAACAAGGGAGGTAGAACACAAAGACAGAAAGACAACAACACGTTTTTGTTGTTTTGACAAGACGTCCTCAAAAGGACACATCCTCACATAAATATAGAATGACAGGAACATATTTTGTTTGTTTGTGGACCATCCAATGTCCCCAAAAGATTGATGTCCCCACCAAGGCCGCCCCTTCTTATGCTGTGCGTTCGTTAGTGAGTTCTAGTTCCTAACCTTTCTCCACTGCGCATCCCCAAAAAGAGAAATGTCCCCACAGTAAAAGCTGAATGTCACGTTCTGAGCCAAAATGTCACCAACAAGTGGAGGGACGGTGGTGCCATGTGGGGACCACAATGGTTGAAAAGCTGCCGTGTCAAACTTTTAACGGTCAATCACATCCCACAGGGGCTGGTGGTGGTGGTGGTGGTGGTGGTGGTGTGTACTGAGTAACACGTAATGGCGGCTAGCCAGGGATCTCTGAGCGCAGACGTCTCCCTGTGAAATGTCACACCCTTCCGTCCTCCACATCGCTGTGAATACAAATCACGATCTGGTTGCCATCTGTGGCCACTCACTCAAAAACATGGAAAGCATCAAAAACTGTCCTCAATGCTAACTTGCAGGGCTTGACTGGCGACTGCTTACAGTTTTCAACTAATACAGGATCATGGTTTTGTTTTTTTACACTGTACTGGAAACTGAACGTGCAAAGATTTCACTCGAGTGGAAGTTATTGAAAGGCACATTTTCCTATGTTAAGGGTAGAAGTTTGATTATACTATTGTAGGTATTTATTTGCATTCATAAACAACGTTTATTTTGGAAAGTGTAAAAAGGGTTTAATTTTATTTGCCAAATAGAAAACAATAATATTTTACGAGCAATTTGATTTGTTTTGATGATATTTGGGCTAATTATAATAATAATAATAATATATTTTATTTGTAAAAAAACACTTTACATTGAGCAAACAACCTCAAAGTGCCACAGTATAAAAAAATAAATAATAATAATAATAAAACGATAATAAAAATAAATGAAATATAAAAACTAGAACAGCCTAACAGCTAGAACAAGTATGTATATCTATAAAAACGCTTTAAAAAAAAAAAAAAAAAAAAAAAAAGGGTTTTTAAGCCTTTTTAAAAGCATCCACAGTCTGAGGTGCCCTTAGGTGGTTAGGGAGAGTGTTCCACGGACTGGGAGCATCGGAGCAGAAAGCCTGGTCTCCCGTAGTTCGTATTTAAATGTTAAACACAGCACTTTATTTTTCAATATTCTTTTTTACAGGTTTTATTTGACTAAAAAGTATCCCATTTTCCAGTCTTTGGATAAAACTGTCTTCTTACTTACAGTATATTAACAATTGGTATGCCTGACTGTAGTGTAGACATCCGCAGTGATACATAGGTACAGTATATTTTATACCCAAATACAGGCACCCCATTGATACATGGATATAAGTGTCCCTATAAATACATACAGATAAGTGTATCTGTTGATGCATAGATGTAGGGTATGTACAGTGCATCTGGAAATTATTCGCAGCACTTCACTTTTTCCGCATCTTGTCACGTTACAACCTTATTCCAAAGTGGAATAAATTCATTATTGTCCTCAAAAACCTTTGCCAAGAAGCTGAAATGTGAGCAGAGGTGCATCCTGTTTCAACTGATCATCCTTGAGACGTTCCTACAGCTTAATTGGAGTCCGTAGATATGTTTGTTATGCGTAATTACACAAACATATAAAATCATGTGTTTGACTTTTCAATGACAACAAAAAAACAGCAGTAGAAAAACTGCAAGTAGAATAAAACATTTAAAATCGGTGTTGGCCCTGCGAGTAGGTGGCGACTTGTCCATGTGTGTACCCCGCCTTCCGCCCGAATGCAGCTGAGATAGGCTCCAACCCCCCCAGCGACCCCAAAAGGCACAAGCGGTAGAAAATGGATGGATGGACATTGTGATTTCTCACCAATTCAATTGAAGCTAAATAAGCCTTAATTCTGCGATGAGGTGGCGACTTGTCCAGGGTGTACCCCGCCTTTCGCCCGATTGTAGCTGATATAGGCACCAGCGCCCCCCGCGACCTCAAAGGGAATAAGTGGCAGAAAATGGATGGATGGATGTTTCTTTTAATTTGAATTTATGTAGCATCCATCCATCCATCCATTTTCTACCGCTTATTCCCTTTTGGGGTCGCGGGGGGCGAAGGATTCATTTTTTTTACTACCAAATTAAGTATTTTCTAGCAGTTAGAGATTCTTAGTCTGAGGCCGTACTTGCTGCTTCCTGGAGACATGACGCCCCCCTGAGAGCACCTCCTTTAAACACAGACGATGTTGGAGATATCACATATTCTCCCCATCACCTGTTACATTGTGCTTCATAAATCAGGGAGGCTGCAAGGCAAAGTCCTTGGCTGTGCCCTCATTGTTGTTGTTGTGTGTCCCGCAGTCACGGCAGACCCCGGAAGGCGAGTTCCTGCCTCTGGACCAGTGCGAGCTGGACGTGGGCTTCGGCACCGGGGCGGACCAACTCTTCCTGGTGTCGCCGCTCACCATCTGCCACGAGATCAACAGCAGGAGCCCCTTCTTCGACCTGTCGCAACGTTCGCTTGTGAACGAGCAGTTCGAGATCGTGGTCATCCTGGAAGGCATCGTTGAGACCACAGGTTGGAGAAAAAATGTTTTTTATTAGAGATGTTTGACAATATTGGACTGACGATATTATCGGCAGATAAATGCTTTAAAATGTTATATCGGAATTTGTCGGTGTCTGTTTCAAAAAGTAAAATTTATGACTTTTAAAAACGCCAATAAACCTTAAAGGCTCTGCCTTGGCGTGCTGGACCAATCACATGATGTCTACGGCTTAACATACCCAAGTTAATGCAAGGCATACTTGGTCAACAGCCATACCGGTCACACTGAGGGTGGCCGTATAAACAACTTTAACACTGTTACAAATATGCGCCACACTGTGAACCCGCACCAAACAAGAATGACAAACACATTTCGGTAGAACATCCGCACCGTAACACAACATAAACACAACAGAACAAATACCAAGAACCCCTTTGCAGCACTAAATCTTCCGAGACGCTACAATATATACCCCCCACCTTAACCCCGCCCACCTCAACCTCCTCATGCTCTCTCAGGGAGAGCATGTCCCAAATTCCAAGCTGCTGTTTTGATTCATGTTAAAAAAAAATGATGCACTTTGTGACTTCAATAATATCAATCAATCAATCAATGTTTACTTATATAGCCCTAAATCACTAGTGTCTCAAAGGGCTGCACAAACCACTACGACATCCTCGGTAGGCCCACATAAGGGCAAGGAAAACACACACCCAGTAGGACATCGGTGACAATAATGACCCAGTGGGACGTCGGTGACAATGATGACTATGAGAACCTTGGAGAGGAGGAAAGCAATGGATGTCAAGCGGGTCTAACATGATACTGTGAAAGTTCAATCCATAATGGATCCAACACAGTCGCGAGAGTCCAGTCCAAAGCGGATCCAACACAGCAGCGAGAGTCCCGTTCATAGCGGAGCCAGCAGGAAACCATCCCAAGCGGAGGCGGATCAGCAGCGCAGAGATGTCCCCAGCCGATACACAGGCAAGCAGTACATGGCCACCGGATCGGACCGGACCCTCTCCACAAGGGAGAGTGGGACATAGAAGAAAAAGAAAAGAAACGGCAGATCAACTGGTCTAAAAAGGGAGTCTATTTAAAGGCTAGAGTATACAAATAAGTTTTAAGGTGAGACTTAAATGCTTCTACTGAGGTAGCATCTCGAACTGTTACCGGGAGGGCATTCCAGAGTACTGGAGCCCGAACGGAAAACGCTCTATAGCCCGCATACTTTTTTTGGGCTTTGGGAATCACTAATAAGCCGGAGTCCTTTGAACGCAGATTTCTTGCCGGGACATATGGTACAATACAATCGGCAAGATAAGAAATATGGCAGTGCCATGTTGGCATTTTTTTTTTCATAATTTCAGTTGATTTGTTTTGGAAAACTTTGTTACAGTGTTTAATATATCCATCACAACAAAATTAGGCATAATAATGTGTTAATTCCACGACTGTATATATCAGTATCGGTTGATATCAGAATTGGTAATTAAAAGTTGGACAATATCGGAATATCGGCAAAAAAGCCATTATCAGACATCTCTAGTTTTTATCCATCCATCCGTTTTCTGTATCGCTGCTTCTTATTAGACTCAGCTGGAGATTGTCCCAGGTGAATTCCGGGTACACCATGTCCTGGTCAATTTACAGTCCTAATTAGCCTAATACAGTGATTCCAAACCACTGCGCCGTGGCAAATTAGTGAGCTGTGAGAAATCATCAGGTGTGCCACGGGAAATTAAAATGTCACGTAATTCACGACAAATAATGTATTATCTTAATTCTTGGCTCTTGTCCAGTGCGGCATAATGTCCATTAAAAGCTCTATAATAGATGGCAGCAGGTACATGAGTAACCTAATCCTTATTTCTGTATTACAGTAGTTCAACTAAAAAGGAGAAAAAAAAATCGTTGGAGGAAAACTAAATTAAAACATTTGTATGCTCGTACAACATTAATTACCTTTAGCATATCAGTATGAGGAATTAAATTATGGAATGGATTAAGTAAAGAAGTTAAACAATGTACTAGGGGTGTAACGGCACGTGTATTAGTATTGAACCGATTCGGTACGGGGGCTTCGGTTCAGTGCTGAGTTGTACTGAAGGAGTTTCCAGACGGACATATTAAGTAGCGTAAACCAGGGGTGCCCATTACGTCGATCGCAATCGACTGGTCGATCTCGGAGGGTGTGTCAGTCGATCTCAAGCCAGGCATTAAAAAATAGACATAAAAATGAGCAATCATCAATCATACCAAGACTTCACCTTCGTCAGTTGTTTGACATTCTCGGCACCCGAGGATCTTGTGAGATGACGCTGGCTGCTGCGAACTCATATTTAAGAAAAAAATCACTAACAGGGCGGACGCAGAGAAACACATTTTATTTCTAGAGACTCCGTACCTACTGTCAAAACTCTAAAGACCGACAGCACAGTTCCTGTCTTCACCATAAAAGACCTGTTTCATCCTGCCTGTGCTAACAAAATAAGAGTCTCAGAAAGCTAGCGTGTACAAGCTAGCAAGCTACGGAGTTTGATCCCAATGTATTTCTCCCCCGCCCTCAGCGACCGCTTTCTCACTTGCTTGCCCATCCGCACAGTCACTGACGTCACTCACCTGCTGCCAGACATTAAAGGGCCACACACATATGCTACTCTCATAACAAAGTGTTTAAAAACGAGTATGCAAGTTGGACAAATGAGATGCCAAATCCAACCACTTTCATGTGGTATTGGACAGAAAGGAGGACTTTTTTTTTTCCTCCATTTGAAAATGCGGACGTTATCAGCACCACTGTCTAATTCCAATCAATGCAAGTCATCAGAATCAAATACACCAACTTATATTCTTGTCTTCATGAAAGAAAGGAATCTATGTGTGTTAAACATGCTTGTATTATCATTAAACACCATTAACTTGTTAACAAAAATTTATTTTTCATAAATAAATAAATATAAATTATAAATAGGAATGAGGTAGATCTCCTCGACTTGGTCAATTGAAAAGTAGCTCACCTGCAGAAAAAGTGTGAGCGCCCCTGGCGTAAACAATACTCAAAATGCCGGACATTTGAGGCATTTATGAAACTCTGCCCTGCCAGCCCTGCAAAAGAGGACATGTCCGGTGAAAAGAGGACGTATGATCAGTAAGGGCTGTCAGGGCAGGGTTTTTGAAACGCCTCAAATGTCCGGCATTTGGAGTTATGGTTGCGTGTATTTTCAATGTACGTTCAGGGTTAAGAAGGGGTTAAAAACAAAACACATTGTGCGCTTAACAGCAGCATTCGTGAGGGAAGGGCAGAGACAGAGAGAGCGAGAGAGTTATGATAAACGCGCATGCGTCTCCAGGCTCTGTTCTTATCCATTGATTTTTCAGATTTATTTTTTTATTATCAATAGCTGGGGTGTCAAAAGTGTGCCCCGGAGGCCATTCGAGGCCCACAGCTTATGTTTTAAAGGCCCACGGCACATTCTAAAAATACTATTAAAATAAACAAAAACATAACAAAAGTGAAATAAAAAAGCTTGAAGGTTAAATATAATTTAGAAAAAGTTGCAATGTTGACTAATTAAACGAAACTGTTTTTTTTCTTTCAAACTGTCATTGCTCAAAACATGATATTGAATCAAAATCAATGTTTTTATTAATTATTGACCTATCCAAGGTTCCCATTACTTCACATCAAATATTCCACTTAGAAAAAAATTTTTGGTGGAAGATTTTGCAAATTTTGTTAATAAATAACCCATAAATAAATGATAAATAAGTTGGCTTCACGGTGGCAGAGGGGTTAGTGCGTCTGCCTCACAATACAAAGGTCCTGCAGTCCTGGGTTCAAATCCAGGCTCTGGATCTTTCTGTGTGGAGTTTGCATGTTCTCCCCGTGAATGCGTGGGTTCCCTCCGGGTACTCCGGCTTCCTCCCACTTCCAAAGACATGCACCTGGGGATAGGTTGATTGGCAACACTAAATTGGCCCTAGTGTGTGAATGTGAGTGTGAATGTTGTCTGTCTATCTGTGTTGGCCCTGCGATGAGCTGGCGACTTGTCCAGGGTGTACCCCGCCTTCCGCCCGATTGTAGCTGAGATAGGCGCCAGCGCCCCCCGCGACCCCGAAAGGGAATAAGCGGTAGAAAATGGATGGATGGATAAGTTGTACTTGTATAGCGCTTTTCTACCTTCAAGGTACTCAAAGCGCTTTGACACTACTTCCGCATTTACCCATTCACACACACATTCACACACTGATGTAGGGAGCTGCCATGCAAGGCGGCACCCATCAGGAGCAAGGGTGAAGTGTCTTGTTCAGGACACAACCGACCCAAAAAATTATATTTTGTTGTTTTCTTACTGTACTGAAAATGAACTGAACCGTGACCTCTAAACCGAGCTACGTACCGAACCAACATTTCTGTGTAACGTTACACCCCTACAATGTACAGATATGATCCAGTTTAAGAAACTGTTCACATTAATAGTGCTTACAAAGTACCCAGAAGAATAATTATGCGAAACACCTTCAACCTTATTGAAAATGGGATATTTTTCATCTCAGTATGTTTATCATGACTGACTTAATTATCTATTTCAAGAATGGCTATTTTAATCATCCACTGATGTCATTGTGCTATAAAAAAGAAGTTAGTAAATGAACGTATGTATTTGACTTCTTTTCGGACATGTTGTAAAGAGAAATGATATGAAATTGTGTGATGTATTATGCAGTAAGTGTGTTCATGTTCGAAATGAACTAAAGAAACAAAGAAAGAAAGTTCCTCGACTTGCAAGCTTAATTGGTTCTGTGACAAAGCTTTTATCTGGAAACACTTGTATTTCCAACGTCTCTCATTAAAATAAACTAAAATCAATTTATCTGGTGCTTGGCTCCCTTTTAAAAAGAAAAACTAACTTTAAGATAGGAAATGTTCGATAAAAACGATACAATAGAATGTACTACTAACAACTACATTAGTTTTAAAAAGTATTGTAATAATAATGTACAACATTTACCATGGATAGTGGACTTCTCCTTCTAGCTGCATCTCTGTCAAACACACCATCAGCAGCTTTTTTAAAATTTTCATGCATAACTGTCCGCCGTAGAGATAATATTTCAACATCCCTGACTGGCGTAAGACTCCTTCTGCTTCAGTATGGTCAGACTTCCAGAGATAGGCTCCAACTGCTTCCCCAAGTTAGCTACCTACACGCTCTGTCATGTTTTAAATGGTAAATAGGTTAAATGGGTATAGCGCTTTTCTACCTTTCAAGGTACTCAAAGCGCTTTGACACTATTTTCACATTCACACACACACAATCACACACTGATGTCCGGAGCTGCCATGCAAGGCCCTAACCACGACCCATCAGGAGCAAGGGTGAAGTGTCTTGCTCAAGGACACAACGGACGTGACTAGGTTGGTAGAAGGTGGGGATTGAACCAGGAACCCTCAGGTTGCTGGCACGGCCACTCTCCCAACCGGGTCACGCCGTCCTATGATTTATTTATTCTTTTAAGTCAACAAATATAATCCGCTTCTTTTTCTCAGCACTTTGGGTCACAATCACCTTCTTCTTTCCCATGGTTGGAAAACATAGTGATGTCCATCTCTAGCTGTAAGCTAATTCAAATAAAAAAGATGTTTTGGCTGAATCTTACAGGGTTCATTGGGACATTTTCTACTCTAGGGGTTGCCAAACTTTTTGACCCGGGGGCCGCATATATATATATATATATATATATATATATATATATATATAATATATATATATATTATTTTTACATATATATATATATATGTAAAAAAAAAAAATATATATATATATATATATATATATACATACACACACATACAGTATATATATATATATATATATATATTTTTTTTTATCTATTTTTTTTTTTGTGTGTATATATATATATATATATATATATAAATAAACTGAAATAAATCACATCTCCACTGATGTTTAAAAACTCTACACTCGGAGTCTATATTACGTTGCCCAACCGATTTTGCCATTTTTTTCCCCCCCTCCTGCACTAATTGACTAAAAGGGCGTGCACGTGATGATGTCATGGTATCGATGGGAAAATGCATTTCTAAACAATATGACTTGCCTGTGCGGCGAGGAGACCCTGAGAGTAACAAGCGGTAGAAAATGGATTGCTGGATGGGATAGAAAGGACAGATTAAAAAAATTATAATAATAAAAAAATAATAATAAATGAAACTTTTTTATTTTTTTATTCAGGCCTACACTGCAAAAAGTCAGTGTTCAAAAACAAGAAAAAAAATACAAAAATGAGGGGTATTTTACTTGAAGTAAGCAAAATTATCTGTCAATAGAACAAGAAAATTTGGCTTGTCAAGACTTTCCAAAACAAGTTAAATTAGCTAACCTCAATAAACCCAAAAAATACCTTAAAATAAGTATATTCTCACTAATAACAAGTGCACTTTTATTGGTAGAAAAAAAGAGACCTTTTTGCTCAATATGTTAAAAAATATTCTTAAATTAAGTAAATGTTAGTGCCATTATCTTAACATAATGATATGCGGTCGGCATCATGATTTTTTTTTTTTTTGCCATGCTTGAAGTAAGAAATTATGACTTTAAAAAAGTAGTTTTATACTCGTGAGTGTTAATGACACAACTTTGCATCAGTTGATATTCTAGTTTCAAGCACGTTTTACTTAATATAGCTCATAAAATCTTAGCAACAAGCTTTAATATTTTACTGAGATCATTTAGGACCAAAACCCTTAAAACAAGTAAAACATTCTAACATAAAATCTGCTTAGTGATAATAATTATCTTATCAGATAGAAAATAAGCAAATATCATCCATCCATCCATCCATTTTCTACCGCTTATTCCCTTTTGGGGTCGCGGGTGGCGCTGGCGCCTATCTCAGCTACAATCGGGCGGAAGGCGGGGTACACCCTGGACAAGTCGCCACCTCATCGCAGGGCCAACACAGATAGACAGACAACATTCACACTCACATTCACACACTAGGGCCAATTTAGTGTTGCCAATCAACCTATCCCCAGGTGCATGTTTTTGGAAGTGGGAGGAAGCCGGAGTACCCGGAGGGAACCCACGCATTCACGGGGAGAACATGCAAACTCCACACAGAAAGATCCCGAGCCTGGGTTTGAACCCAGGACTGCAGGACCTTCGTATTGTGAGGCACACGCACTAACCCCTCTGCCACCGTGAAGCCCCAAATATCATCCATATTTGAGATATTTAATCTTACTAAGATTTCAGTTTTTGCAGTGTACCCGTGGGCCGGATTTTGAACGCTGGCGGGCCGTAGTTTGGGGACCCCTGTTCTACACCAACTAACGGTGGGGATTCTTGTAACTCAGATTTTTGCTTGCCACTTAAATCCTAACAATCAGAGACAGTTCTAAGTTGCGGAGCTCTTAAGTTGAGTTACCACTCAAACACCATTTTTGGGGCTCTATATTAAACCATGACTTGATTACGGTCAAGAAACATGCATGTTTTTGGGACGTGGGAGGAAGTACCCGGGGAAAACCCACGCGAGCACGATGAGTACATGTTCCGACCAGGGATTGGCACCCCGATGCAGACGAGCTCCGCTGTGCTGCCAATTTGGAGCTTCATGTTTAAGTAATAACTTCCAAACCTCAATCTGTGTCTTTGTACAACATTTTTCTCCAACATACGGTGCAATATTTAACAGAATGTTTAATTAATGGTGTTAAATAATGCCCGGCTCCATCTCTTGTCATGTTTTTTTTTTTTTATATGTATACATCAGTCTTTCTGTCTGTCTGGATCATTTTTTATTAATGGTTCAATTTCCCTGCATTTCAACTCATCTTCTTTGGTATTGGAAAAATTCCTCTCCATTTATGAGTGGTCCCCCCCCTGTGGCAGGTATGACATGCCAGGCCCGGACGTCGTACACGGAAGACGAAGTCCTGTGGGGACATCGTTTCCTTCCTGTCATGTCGCTGGAGGAGGGCTTCTTCAGGGTGGACTACTCTCAGTTTCACAACACCTTTGAGGTGCCAACGCCTCCGTACAGCGTCAAAGAGCAGGAGGAGAAGTCATCGCTGACGGCATCTAACCATCTCCCCGTGGCTCCTGCGTCGTCCTCCCCGCCGGCGGGTAACTGCGGACGAGGAAGCCGCCGGGGGAGGCTCCTTTCGGCGGACCACGCCGATCACGCGGAAGACCAGGCCGCCAAGCTGCCCAGCAAACTGCAACGCATGAGCTCCACCAGGGAGGAGCAACTGTGGCGGGGGGGGAAATCAGGGGTGGCCCTGCCCGGCGGGAAGGCCTCCAGCACGGGCGACCTGCCGCTCAGCATCCAGAGGCTGAGGTCCGGCTCCATCCCCGCCGCTCGTCAGGGAGGACGCCAGGAGGAGCAGGTCCAGCTCCTGTCCTTGGATGGGGACGCTGAGGAGGCAGACGTGGATAAGCACAGACCGCCGTCGGCCATCAGCACCATCACCACCCAGAACCCGAGTTCCTTTGCCGGGGGGCGGCTGGAAGACAACTTGCCTGCCAAACTGCGCAGGATGAACGCCGACCGCTAACGCTAAGGACCAAACCTGAGACTTTATGGGCATTCTGAAACAATGAAATACTGTGATGTCACAACATTTAACTGCAGGTTTTATTTGCTTTTAGAAAGTCAAGAAGCCCTTCGCCCACACATACCGCAAGTGGTTTTGATAGCTCGCCATCTGTCCTTCAACATTTTCATTTCCATTCACACACTTTCTTACGAGATTACATAGACTGTCAGTAAACAAAGCACCAAAGTGGGGCTGATGCCGACTGATTGTTTGCTAACCCTTCTTTTCTCTGCTTGGTTCGCCTTGGAAGGTCAAATTACTTTGTGGAATTCAGGATCAAGTACGATAAAGGGGTCTAAAACCACAATCAAAGATATATAAGCCTGTTTGTCCGCTTAAGGAGCACCCTTAAGGCAGTGTTTTTCAACCCTTTTTGAGCCAAGGTACATTTTTTGCGTGGAAAAAATCCTGAGGCACACCACCGGCAGAAATCATCAAAAAACGAAACTCAGTTGACAGTGAAAGATCGTTGTCGCAATTTTTGGATATGACTTTAAACCATAACCAAGCATGCATCGCTTAAGCTCCTGTCTCAAAATACTTATTATTATTATTACATTATTTTGACTTTATTGCTGTTTTCCTCTGTGTAGTGTTTTAGTTCTTGTCTTGCACTCCTATTTTGGTGTCTTTTTCTCTCTTTTTTTTTGGTATTTTCATGTTGCAGTTTCATGTCTTCCTTTGAGCGATATTTCTCGCATCTACTTTGTTTTCGCAATCAAGAATATTCCAGTGTTTTTTTAATCCTTCTTTGTGGGGACATTGTTGATTTTCATGCCATGTTCGGATGTACATTGTGGACCACGTCTTTGCTCCACAGTAAGTCTTTGCCCTCCTCCAGCATTTTGTTTTTTGTTTTACTTTGTAGCCAGTTCAGTTTTAGTTTCGTTCTGCATGGCCTTCCCTAAGTTTCAATGCCTTTTCTTAGGGCTACTCACCTTTTGTTTATTTTTGGATTAAGCATTAGCCACCTTTTTACCTGCACACCGCCTCCCGCTGTTCCCGACATCTTCAAAAGCAATTAGCTACCGGCTGCCACCTACTGATATGGAAGAGTATTACATGGTTACTCTACCAAGCTCCAGACAGCACCGACACTCAACAACAACACATAATTTGCAGACTATAATTACTGGGTTGCAAAAAATATTTTGAACCCAAATAGGTGAAATTAGATAATCTCCCATGGCACACTAGACTGTATCTCACGGCACACTAGTGTTGAAAAACACTGCCTTAAGGTAAGAAATAGCTCGTCCCTGGTTGGTACTCTCAAAGGTATTTGGAGTTGTTTAGGTTCTGGAAATCTTAAGAATCCAAAACAGGGTCCCGTTATGCATGAAGAAACAGATGTATAATGTAATTTAATCAATCAATCAATCAATCAATGTTTACTTATATAGCCCTAAATCACTAGTGTCTCAAAGGGCTGCACAAACCACCACGACATCCTCGGTAGGCCCACATAAGGGCAAGGAAAACTCACACCCAGTGGGACATCGGTGACAATAATGACCCAGTGGGACGTCGGTGACAATGATTACTATGAGAACCTTGGAGAGGAGGAAAGCAATGGATGTCAAGCGGGTCTAACATGATACTGTGATAGTTCAATCCACAATGGATCCAACACAGTCGCGAGAGTCCAGTCCAAAGCGGATCCAACACAGCAGCGAGAGTCCCGTTCACAGCGGAGCCAGCAGGAAACCATCCCAAGCGGAGGCGGATCAGCAGCGCAGAGATGTCCCCAGCCGATACACAGGCAAGCAGTACATGGCCACCGGATCGGACCAGACCCCCTCCACAAGGGAGAGTGGGACATAGAAGAAAAAGAAAAGAAACGGCAGATCAACTGGTCTAAAAAGGGAGTCTATTTAAAGGCTAGAGTATACAAATGAGTTTTAAGGTGAGACTTAATGAATACAAGGGCTCTCCATATGAAGTTCTCAGTCGCTTCCTGCTCCATCACCGACAATAATATATTGCCAGATTTCACCTTATAGTCCTTAGCAGCTCTTGTGATGCACAGCATTAGTGGTGCTTGTCTTTTTGGGCCCAGGCACTGGGTTCAAACCCTGGACGGAGTTGAGGTATGGCAATGTTTATATGTTTTAAGACTGTTGAAATTGCCATATCGCACAAAAACATTTTTAACAACTAACCCGTTTTAGTACAAAACATGCATCAAGTTAAATTCATGTTTGATTCCAAAGTATAAAACCATTTTTTTTTAGCCTGATATGACATGTGGGTGGTACAAGACACTACTGTATATGAAATGTTCTCAATTTTTCATGATGTTGTACCAGTATCATGAGTCCCTTTAGAAGCATCAAACTCATTTAGCGTTCTAAAAAGAACCCCCCACCCCTACAAAAAAATAAAAAAGGCTTTGCTACACATCTTAAAGCAGTGGTTCTTAACCTTGTTGGAGGTACCGAACCCCGCCAGTTTCATATGCGCATTCACCGAACCCTTCTTTAGTGAAAAATAAAATGTTTTTTTCTTATTTTAATGATGTTACTATATTAAATAAATACTAATAAAGATATATTTTACAAACAGAAAGTTACAGGAATGTACACATGATCCCATGTTTACATCTCATTGTGCAACACGTGAATGTTTTAGTAGTACCAAAATGCGATATCGGAAAGGGGTACAAATTATTTCCAACCCCACCTTGTACAGAGCTCATGAAAAACAATGGGTTTTTTTGGCATTGTAAGTGTGCTAAAACACTTGTATTAGAAAATAATCTCATGGAAATGATTACTGTCATTTGGTTACAATAATAAAACATTGAACTTGTTATTTAGTCAGGTATGGACAGAGGCTCTGTCAAACCCCTGAGGCCAACTGACCGAACCCCTAGGGTTCGATCGAACCCAGGTTAAGAATCACTGTCTTAAAGCCAGAAGCCACCAGTCAGCTACAGACGACAGAGTCGTGAGTTTTACTATCTTATTTTATTTTTTTAGGCGAACCGAGCATGACGTGGCTGTTAAAACGAACAAAAAAAGAGGATAAAGCCTACTTGGAGACAGCTCATGAGGAGTTCAAGTACCTTGTGGTCTTGTTCACGAGTGAGGGATGAGTGGATCGTGAGATGGACAGGTGGATCGGTGCAGGGTCTGCATTGGTCCGTTGTAGTGGAAAAGGAGCTGAGCCGGAAGGCAAAGCTCTCAATTTACCAGTTGATCTTCGGTCCCATCCTCACCTATGGTCATGAGTTTTGGGTTATGACGGAAAGGAGAAGATCACGGGTAGAGGCGGTCGAAATGAGTTTCTTCCTTCGGGTGGCGGGGCTCTCCCTTAGAGATAGGGTGAGAAACTCTGTAAAGCCGCTGCTCCTCCACATCGAGACAAGCGAGATGAGTTGGTTTGGGCATCTGGTCAGAACTCCACCCATACGCCTCCCTGGGGAGTTGTTTAGGGTGTGTCCGACCGGTAGGAGACCAAGGGGGAGAGTCTATGTCTCACAGCTGGCCGGGGAACACCTTGAGATCCCCCGGGAAGAGCTAGACTAAGTAGCTGGGGAGAGGGAAGTCTGGTCTTCTCTGCTTAGGCTGCTGCCCCCGCAACCCCACTTTGGATAAGCATAAGAATATGAACAGACACACAAAACAGTATGTTCACAATACCCTATTCAACTTCCAGCATCGAGGCTACATTTCGGCCCTCAAATACCTCACTGTGAGACTTATTTAACACTGGTTAATTACAACAAACTCAATAATATTCATACAAATATGGAAGACATTGGAAGGGTTAGCAAGCTGGCAGTTTGACTGAAGAGAATCACTGATATACAATTCAGGTTCATGCCATTTACAGTTTAATCACTCAATGTGTGTTTTTATTTCTTATATTTACGAAAGGCCACTGTGGTATAAGGGGACAGATGAAATGTCCAATTTGTTGATTGCCATGATATTACTAATATACATGTATTGTTTTTGCAACTATAGCGTTAACATTTCTGAAACTCACTGTGAAATACCTCAAGCTGTTGGGCAGAAACGTGTACAGTACAGGGTCATCCTCTGAAGCACGGCCCTCACGTGGGCTGTCCTTGTTTTCCCTTTTTCCCACATTTTTAATGACAAATATAACTACATGGCGGTGCTGTTTTTAAACCCTTTGTGTCAAATTGACTTAAAATTTCTCACTTGTCGAAAAAAAAAAAAAAAAACGCCCTCCATAACCTTGAGGTGTTTGACTGAATCCCAACGAAATTTGGTGGAAGACGGAGCAAGGGTGGTTTAAAAAACATGGCCACCATCAAACAATCTAATTGCTCATAGATCATTAAACATTTGTCTAATGATTATAAAGTACTGCACTGCACAAGCCATAGGGGGCGCCACTAATGTTACTTCAACATCAAGGGTTGGAATTGGGGGTTAAATCATGAAAATGATTCCCGAGCGCGGCCACCGCTGCTGCTCACTGCTCCCCTCACCTCCCAGAGGGTGAACAAGGGGATGGGTCTAATGCGGATTATATTTTCACCCCACTTAGCGTGTGTGTGGCAATCATTGGTACTTTAACTTTATACGCATGTGAATAATGTGGACACCCCATAGTGCAGTGGTTCTCAAATGGGGGTACCCGTACCCCTGGGGGTACTTGAAGGTATGCCAAGGGGTACGTGAGATTTAAAAAAAAAATTCTAAAAATAGCAACAATTCAAAAATCCTTTATAAATATATTTATTGAATAATACTTCAACAAAATATGAATGGATGTTCATAAACGGTGAAAAGAAATGCAACAATGCAATATTCAGTGTTGACAGCTAGATTTTTTGTGGACATGTTCCATAAATATTGATGTTTAAGATTTATTTTTTTGTGAAGAAATGTTGGCCCTACGATGAGGTGGCGACTTGTGCAGGGCGTACCCCGCCTTCCGCCCGATTGTAGCTGAGATAGGCGCCAGCGCCCCCCGCGACCCCAAAAGGGAACAAGCGGTAGAAAATGGATGGATGGATGTTTAGAATTAAGTTGATGAATCCAGATGGATTACAATCCCCAAATAGGGCACTTTAAAAATATGTATTTATAATTGAATCACTTGTTTATTTTTCAACAAGTTTTTAGTCATTTGTATATCTTTTTTTCCAAATAGTTCAAGAAAGACCCCTACAAATGAGCAATATTTTGCACTGTTATACAATTTAATAAATCAGAAACTGATGACATAGTGCTGTATTATACTTCTTTATCTTTTTTTTTCAACCAAAAATGCTTTGCTCTGATTAGGGGGTACTTGAATTAAAAAAAATGTTCACAGGGGGTACATCACTGAAAAAAGGTTGAGAACCACTGCCATAGTGTAAATCCATATTTTAATCAAAAATTAGCCATATTTAAAGAAAACACAAACTAACATGTATTACCACCAATAATCACCAGGGTTAGTGAAATGAACAAAAATAAATATATTTTTGTCATCTATTGTCATTAGCCAATCGGCTTTTTTTACAAAAAAAATGGTGTCACTCCCGGGTGCTCATGACTTTACAGAGGTACCTCCTTTTTTCCTAGTAAATAAAGGTTCAACGAAGACGGAATTGTGTAAACAGTACGATAACAGATGGTATAAGGCAGTGGTTCTCAACCTATTTTCAGTGATGTACCCCCTGTGAACATTTTTTTTTAAATTCAAGTACCCCCTAATCATTTTCGGTTGAAAAAAAGAGATGAAGTAAAATACAGCACTGTGTCATCAGTTTCTGATTTATTAAATTGTATAACAGTGCAAAATATTGCTCATTTGTAGTGGTCTTTCTTGAACTATTTGGAAAAAAAGATGTAGAAATAACTAAAAACGTGTTGAAAAATAAACAAGTGATTCAATTATAAATAAAATTTCTACTCCTAGAATTAATCATCAACTTAAAGTGCCCTCTTTGGGGATTGTAATAGAGATCCATCTGGATTCATGAACTTAATTCTAAACATTTCTTCACAAAAAAAGAAATCTTTAACATCAATATTTATGGAACATCCATCCATCCATCCATCCATCATCTTCCGCTTATCCGAGGTCGGGTCGCGGGGGCAGCGGCCTAAGCAGGGAAGCCCAGACTTCCCTCTCCCCAGCCACTTCGTCTAGCTCTTCCCGGGGGATCCCGAGGCGTTCCCAGGCCAGCCGGGAGACATAGTCTTCCCAACGTGTCCTGGGTCTTCCCCGTGGCCTCCTACCGGTTGGACGTGCCCTAAACACCTCCCTAGGGAGGCGTTCGGGTGGCATCCTGACCAGATGCCCGAACCACCTCATCTGGCTCCTCTCGATGTGAAGGTGCAGCGGCTTTACTTTGAGTTCCTCCCGGATGGCAGAGCTTCTCACCCTATCTCTAAGGGAGAGACCCGCCACACGGCGGAGGAAACTCATTTCGCCCGATTGTACCCGTGATCTTATCCTTTCGGTCATGACCCAAAGCTCATGACCATAGGTGAGGATGGGAACGTAGATCGACCGGTAAATTGAGAGCTTTGCCTTCCGGCTCAGCTCCTTCTTCACCACAACGGATCGATACAACGTCCGCATTACTGAAGACGCCGCACCGATCCGCCTGTCGATCTCACGATCCACTCTTCCCCCACTCGTGAACAAGACTCCTAAGTACTTGAACTCCTCCACTTGGGGCAGGGTCTCCTCCCCAACCCGGAGATGGCACTCCACCCTTTTATGGAACATGTCCACAAAAAATATAGCTGTCAACACTGAATATGTTGCATTTCTTTTCACACTTTATGAACTTACATTCATATTTTGTTGAAGTATTATTCAATAAATATATGTATAAAGGATTTTTGAATCGTTGCTATTTTTACAATATTTTAAAAAAATCTCACGTACCCCTTGACATACCTTCAAGTACCCCCAGGGGTACACGTACCCCCATTTGAGAACCACTGGTATAAGGCATCATTTTGGTAAAAAAAAAAAAAAAATCTTAGAAGTACATACATAAACAGAGGTACTGCTGTATTGTACGTGAAAAAAAAGTTTCATATGAGTGATAGTGCTATTTTTTATCTAATTTGATCTATTTTCCCCTTGTTGCTTGCAATATACACTACATTGCCAAAAGTATTTGGCCACCCATCCAAATGATCTCAGGTGTCCGAATCACTTGGCCCGGCCGGCCATAGGTGTATAAAATCGAGCACTTAGGCATCAATCAATCAATCAATCAATGTTTATTTATATAGCCCCAAATCACAAATGTCTCAAAGGACTGCACAAATCATTACGACTACAACATCCTCGGAAGAACCCACAAAAGGGCAAGGAAAACTCACACCCAGTGGGCAGGGAGAATTCACATTCAGTGGGACGCCAGCGACAATGCTGACTATGAGAAACCTTGGAGAGGACCTCAGATGTGGGCAACCCCCCCCCTCTAGGGGACCGAAAGCAATGGATGTCGAGCGGGTCTAACATGATACTGTGAAAGTTCAATCCATAGTGGCTCCAAGACAGCAGTGAGAGTCCCGTCCACAGGAAACCATCTCAAGCGGAACAGCAGCGTAGAGATGTCCCCAACCAATACAGGCGAGCGGTCCATCCTGGGTCCCGACGAGCGGTCCATCCTGGGTCTCGACTCTGGACAGTCAGTACTTCATCCATGGTCATCGGACCGGACCCCCTCCACAAGGGAGGGGGGGACATAGGAGAAAGAAAAGAAGCGGCAGATCAACTGGTCTAAAAAGGAGGTCTATTTAAAGGCTAGAGTATACAGATGAGTTTTAAGATGAGACTTAAATGCTTCTACTGAGGTAGCATCTCGAACTGTTACCGGGAGGGCATTCCAGAGTACTGGAGCCCGAACGGAAAACGCTCTATAGCCCGCAGACTTTTTTTTTGGAGAGTGTTTCTACAAACATTTGTGAAAAAATGGGCCGCTCTCAAGAGCTCATCACTGTCAAAGGATGCCACCTGTGTAACAAATCCAGTCATGAAATTTCCTCGCTCCTAAATATTCCAAAGTCAACTGTCGGCTTTATTATAAGAACGTGGAAGCGTTTTGGGAACAAACTCTGGTGGTGATGTAAAGCACGTCATCACTGGACTAGAGCAGTGGAGACGCCTTCTCTGGAGTCATGAATCACACTTTTCCACTTGGAAATCTGATGGACAAGTCTGTGTTTGGAGGTTACCAGGAGAACGGTACATGAGTGTGAAATTTGGTGGAGAAGAAATTATGGTGTGGGGTTGTTTTAGAAAATGGATGGATGGATGGTTGTTTTTCAGGATTTGGGCTTAGCCCCTTAATTCCAGTGAAAAGAACTTTGAATGCTCCAGGCTACCAAAATATTTTGGACAATTCCATGCTCCCAACCTTGTGGGAACAGTTTGGAGCGGGCCCCTTCCTCTTCCAACATGCGCAAAGCAAGGTCCATAAAGACATGGATGACAGAGTCTGGTGTGGATAAACTTGACTGGCCTGCACAGAGTCCTGACCTGAACACCTTTGGGATGAATTAGAACGGAGACTGAGAGCCAGGCCTTTTCGACCAACATCAGTGTGTAACCTCACCAATGCGCTTTTGGAAGAATGGTGGCAAATTCCTATAAACACACTCCGCAACCTTGTGGACAGCCTTCTTAGAAGAGTTGAAGCTGTAGTAGCTGCAAAAGGTGGCCCGACATCATATTGAACCCTATGGGTTAGGAATGAGATGCCACTTCAAGTTCACATGTGAGTCAAGGCAGGTGGCCAAATACTTCTGGAAATATATTGAATGTGACAAAACAAGTCCATGCAAATCAATTTTAAATAACTTCCTGCCCACCCGGATTGGATTTACCAACATGTCAAACAAATATTTTTGCGCTGCTTTCAGGGGACAAATGTATTATTGCTTTAAAAAAAAGAAAAACTGCAAGAAGAGGACAAAACATTTTGCAAGTGCTAAAAAAAATATTTGAAATCACTGCTTCACTTTGTTTGCCTTTGTGCTCAGCGCAATCAATCCCACACACAGATGTAATGCAGTATTATTTTTCTATAATTCATTTCACACAATTCAAACTCTATACAACAGGAGCGTTGTCAATGGATGTTCTCATTCATCCAGGTCATTGTATTCTCAGGGTATTTGATCAATTGCATATAATATCCATATCTGACCAATCCATGTTGTAAGACTAGATGTGACCAATCTAAGTCGATGGGAATGAACTGATGAAGCCTACTTGGATGAGAGACCAAACGTCTTCTACAGGGATGGGAATGAAGATTTACAAAATCAGCTGAACATTTTTTTAACCTAAAACACCGCTTTGCGGAAGGCCCGGTCTGGGGGCATGCCCCCCCAGAATTTTTTTTAAATATATTAGCTCAGGATGCATTTCCTGCTATTTTGAGTCAAATTCTAACAATATTCTCCTGACCAAAATATTTTAATAAAAATGTATCATGTGATGAAATTTATGTATAAAGTTTACACAACCAATATAAACAGAATACGAGTTCAGAAACGCTCACAATAATTGAGGATCAGTGACTAGATATTGTTGGCAAACGACGCATGCAGACGCCTATAACGGGCAATGTCATTGGTTGATGTTGTCAGCTGATAGTAGAGATAGCCAATCTGGTGCCTTCACACATTGGCAATATATTTTTCGCGGGAATTCTCTGCCTTGTACTGATAACTAGGTCAACGCAGAGACAAAAACCACAAGTACCTAACCCCCCCTATAATTTTCTCCCCGGATTTAAACGATTCACAGAAATGACCCTGGCGGTAGGGGTGTAACGGTATATGAAAATTTCGGTTCGGTACGTACCTCGGTTTAGAGGTCATGGTTCGGTTCATTTTCGGTACAGTAAGAAAACAACAAAATATACATTTTGTAAACAATGGCTTTTGTTACGTTGAGGATGCATCTTGGATGCGCGAGGAGTTTCACCTCTCGATGCTAAGGACTGGAGCAGGCAGGAATGGAGGTTGGAGCAGGTTTTAATATCAATAACCAAAACGGAAAGAAAAGGTGTGCCAACGCACGGAAAGCTAAATGCTAAGACTAGCAACAGGCAGAGTTCAAAGTCCCAGGTACAGAAGCACGAGCCGAGCGCGCGGAGGGTAAACTACGAATTAGCAGGCTGAATGCAAAAATGAATAAACAACGCAACTGTTGCATAGAGCAAACGAACCGACCAGGAGGAACTAAGGTAGCAGGTGGTCTTAAATACAACACAAATAATTCAAAACAGGTGTGCGTAGTGAGTCCGTGCAGGAGGCGTAATTAGGTTGCCATGGTGACAATACAAAAAAAGGAAGTGTTAGCAACGGGATCGGCAGAGTGCAAAACATAGGACAATACAAAAAGGACAAACATGCTAGAGATGTGTGATCCGGAAGCCGGATCACAACAGGCTTTATCCTTTTAACATTGGGAACACTGTAATAATTCCATCCATCCATCCATCCATCATCTTCCGCTTATCCGAGGTCGGGTCGCGGGTGCAACAGCCTAAGCAGGGAAACCCAGACTTCCCTCTCCCCAGCCACTTCGTCTAGCTCTTCTCGGGGGATCCCGAGGCGTTCCCAGGCCAGCCGGGAGACATAGTCTTCCCAACGTGTCCTGGGTCTTCCCCGTGGCCTCCTACCGGTTGGACGTGCCCTAAACGCCTCCCTTGGGAGGCGTTCGGGTGGCATCCTGACCAGATGCCCGAACCACCTCATCTGGCTCCTCTCGATGTGAAGGAGCAGCGGCTTTACTTTGAGTTCCTCCCGGATGGCGGAGCTTCTCACCCTATCTCTAAGGGAGAGCCCCGCCACACGGCGGAGGAAACTCTTTTCGGCCGCTTGTACCCGTGATCTTATCCTTTCGGTCATGACCCAAAGCTCATGACCATAGGTGAGGATGGGAACGTAGATCGACCGGTAAATTGAGAGTTTTGCCTTCCGGCTCAGCTCCTTCTTCACCACAATTATTACCAACTGTAATAATTCTGCCCACGTTAATCCACATTAAACTGCTTCAAGTTGTTGCTTAGATGAAATAAAATGACACAACTTTTCTTCTACATATAAAAAGTGCAACGTTAAACAGTTTCAAGTCAATTCATCATGCTTAATTTATTACAGCATTTGGGAAGCCTGTAGCTGATTTTTATTTTTTAAATGTTATATTTGTATCAACATGTGATAGCAGGGACCCTGCCATTCAAAACCCGGCTGCTACATTACTAATGATTAATATAACTATAGCTGAAAAAATATTACAGTAGCAATAGGAGAGACTATTCATACCTAAACACCATGGAGTTCATGTAGGCTTAATTATGCACTTATATTATTATATCAACTATCAGAGACACAAACTCTTCATTTAATATAATGTCCTTTTTTGCTGCTTCAACACACACACACGCACACACACACACACACACACACACACACACACAGCAAAATGAGCTAACGTTACGCTAAAAGCTAACTAGCCTTCACCTCAAACAGGACTGCGAGTGAGCTTATAGTGATGTTTTGAAAGTAGTTGACTTGGAAGTGTTTAGTATAATTTGGAGAGTCCGCTGCTCACCTGCTAAACGCCTATCTGCTCGACGCTGAAGCGCTGACTCGATACTGTACGCTCTGAATACGCACTGCTGATTGGCTTGTTATCGCTACGGTTGTAACCAATCAGATGGTTGTGTGGGAGGGACAATGCAGGGTGTTGTGTACAGACAGACACAGAGGCAGAACGGAGTGGAGCATCTTGTTAAGACTTTAGCATAGGCGGCTACTTCATATGTTCGTGTGGAACTCGTTCGGTACTCCTCTGCACCGAACCGGAACCCCCGTACCGAAACGCTTCAACACAAATACACGTACCGTTACACCCCAACCTGGTGGCGCCAAAAACGGCGTATTTCCGCGGATCCGTGGAAAATTCCCATCCCTGCTTCTAAGACAAGTCAGAGAGTCCAGTTGTGATTGATTGTCCTGAGAACAGGGGCATTCAAGTAGTTTTAGGAATTTGGCTACCAAACTTTGAAATGAGCTTGGATGCTGATAGGTTTGGAATAGACCCCCAGGCCACCAGTTGAATTGAACTGTCTTGAGTGTTGCACGGTACGTGCATATAAATGTTTTCAATTGAAAGTTTTCCCTCCGGATTTATTTCTCCTTTTTTGTAGGGAATAATTCTTGGGTACCAGGTTATAGTTTTCTTTGTGCATCATTTTAGCTGTAGATTGCGTCATAATACATCATTTCCATCAGACTGGACCATACTTTGGAATAGTATATGAAAAGAACAGCCTTCCCAGAGGGCGAGGACACTGGTGACCTTGAGGGACGCGTCACCTAAACAACACGCTGAGATGACGACTCCTGTCCACTGGGCCGGCTTTACAAAAACAATTAAAGGGCACTTAAGAGCTGCAAGAACATGTTGGGAGGTTTGTCTCCCATAGGGCTCAGAGAGGATTACAGCAGGCTGATGAATGCAATCCATTGATTGTTGAATGGGATCAAGCTTTGCCACATGCTTAGACAGAAAAAATATATTTTCCGAGACTTCAACGTTGTCCATCTATCAGGTAATCATGGCTCAAATGTGACAGCACTGAGACAAAACGTAGAGGACGAGTTCAATTTTGTAAAACCCCTCAAAATCGCCAATATGAAATGACAAATGGCTGCAAAATATGGTGAGTTCACGGACAGTTAGTTGGGTCTTAAATACTTTTCTGTCTGATTGTTGCCATGTTTTTATTACCAACCTTGCTTAAAGGCCTACTGAAACCCACGACTACCCACCACGCAGTCTGATAGTTTATACATCAATGATGAAATATTAACGTTGCAACACATGCCAATACGGCTTTTTTAGTTTACTAAATTACAATTTTAAATTTCCCGGGAGTTTCGTCTTGGAAACGTCGTGTAATGATGACGTGTACGCAGGACGTCACGCTTTTTAAGGAAGTATGAGCGCTACGCACACACAGGTAAAAGTCGTCTGCTTTAACGACATAATTACACAGTATTTTGGACATCTGTGTTGCTGAATCTTTTGCGATTTGTTCAATTAATATTGGAGGAGTCACAGTAGAAAGATGGAGTTGGGAAGCTTTAGCCTTTAGCCACACAAACACACGGTGATTCCTTGTTTAAAATTCCCGGGGCTGAAACTTTCCTATGGATCAGAGTGTGGTCAAGCAAACCGAATGTCAACCAGCAGGTTTCGGTGAGAAAATTGTGGTTAAAAAGTCGCGACTTACCGGATATCAGTTGAGCTTGTGCCGTCCGTACAGCACCCGTCGATACCCGTGAGACATGACATCAACACCCGTGGATGTACCCCTCCGACTATCAGGTACTGTTAAACTCACTAAAACACTAGCAACACAATAGAAAGATGACGGATTTCCCAGAATTATCCTATTAAATGTGTTTAAAAACATTGGAATCCGTCCCAATGCTATCGGGGTTTTTTTTCTTTCTAGTCCGTCGCTATCAATATCCTTAAACACAAATCTTTTATCCTCGCTCAAATTAATGGGGAAATTGTCGTTTTCTCGGTCCGAAAAACTGTTTTTGTTGGAGGCTCCCATTAGAATCAATGTGAATATGTGAGGGGTCTGCGACTTCCGGTAAAGGCGAGGCTTTTTCAGGAAGTACCAAAAGTGGCGACCTTCATCGTCAATTTTCTCTTCTAAATACTTTCAGCAAAAATATGGCAATATCGCAAAATGATCAAGTATGACACATAGAATGGACCTGCTATTCCCGTTTGAATAAGAAAATCTCATTTCAGTAGGCCTTTAAATGTTACACACACATGCTTGTATGTACAAACTTTCTCAATGATTCAACGAAACACCTTAGAGTCTCCATGTTTTGTAGAGCTGTGTGGGGAATGTTCAAGTCACCAGAGTTACACTTTGAGTTGAGTTGAGTTCGATTTTATTTGGAACATGCATGCATACAACATGATTCATCACAATTTCCAGTTTCTCTATACAACAAGAAGCAGAGCTTATTTAATCCTACCCCTTTTCCTTTAAGTTGCTAAAACATTTGTGAACTTCCTGTTCTCTATTTATTTACAATATACCCCATAAGTAATAACAATAGAAATAAATAATAAATATTAGATGAGTAAGATTATCTAGAAAATGAATGGATGTATGAAATAAATTCAGAATCTTTATCATGGTTCTTCTTCTTTGTACTTTGTAAACACTTTAATTTTGAAGAGTCTCTTGAAGCGGATCATTTTAGTACATTGTTTGATTTCTTTGCTTAGTCCATTTCAAGATTTAATTCTACATACTGATATACTGAAGGTGTAAAGTGTTGTACGTGCGTACAAATGTTATAAATTACATTTTTCCTCTAAGAATATATTTCTCCTCTTCTCTTGAGAAGAATTGTTGTATATTCTTGGGTAGCAGGTTATAGTTTGCTTTGTCTATCATTTTGGCTGTTTGCAAATTCACTATGTCGTGAAATTTCAGTATTTTCGATTCCATAAATAAAGAGTTTGTATATTCTCTATATCTAACATTATGTGTTATTGTACTGATCTTTTTTGTAACACCGTTAATGAATGAAGTGCACTTTTGTAGTTATTTCCCCATATTTCTACACAATAACTCAGATATGGTAACTAGCGAGCAGTAGAGAATATGGAGTGATTTTTGGTCTAGAACGGGGGTCGGCAACCCGTGGCTCTGGAGCCACATGAGGCTTTTTATCGCCGCCCTAGTGGCTCCCTAGAGCCTTTTCAAAAATGTATGAAAAATGGAAAAAAATGATGGGGGGAAAAAACATATTTTTTGTTTTAATAGGGTTTCTGTAGGAGGACCAACATGACACAAACCTCCCTAATTGTTATAAAGCACACAGTTTATATCAAACATGCTTCACTGATTCGAGTATTTGGCGAGCGCCGTTTTGTCCTACTAATTTTGGCGGTCCTTGAACTTACCGTAGTTTGTTTTCATGTATAACTTTCTCCGACTTTCTAAGACGTGTTTTATGCCACTTCTTTTTCTGTCTCATTTTGTCTACTAAACTATCAACGTTGTGCATGAATACACAAAGGTGAGTTTTGTTGACGTTATTGACTTGTGTGGAGTGCTAATCAGACATATTTGGTCACTGCATGACGGCAAGTTAATCGATGCTAACACGCTATTTAGGCGAGCTGTATGTACATATTGCATCATTATGCCTCATTTGTAGCTATTTTTGAGCTCATTTAGTTTCATTTAAGTCCTCATAATTTAATTGATATCTCATGACACACCGTCTGTATGTAGTATGGCTTTTAATTTTTTGCGGCTCCAGATGGATTTTTTTTTTGTATTTTTGGTCCAATATGGCTCTTTCAATATTTTGGGTTGCCGACCCCTGGTCCAGAACATGTTTTGCTTTGTTCATTATTGACGTGTTTCTTGGTACTTTATGTTGTATATTTTTTACATAAGATTTCCAGTTGATTTTATCATCAATCATCATCTAGAAATGTAATATAATTTATTCTTTCAATTTCTATTCTGTTTATTTGTATTAGTGTTTGACTTTCCCTTTTACTGTTACCAAACAGCATTATTTTAGTATCACTGAGGTTTAAGAATAATCTGTTTTTGTCAAACCACTTTGGGGATCAATAACAGCGCCACCATGTGGGGTATGTGTCAGAGAAATAACAGCACAGGCAACACAGTAGGCGTGCTGGTTAGGTTAGAAAAAACACTCAGGAGGCAATGGCATCACACGTCTGCGTTGACCAGATGCTCATCCATAGTCAATGAGCGAAAATTGCTCGAAAGATGGTGGCTGCTGAAAAATCACGTCGTCATTAGTCCTGCGAGCTGCGACGTGCCGAGTGGTGGGTGAACTTTGACCGGTTTGCATGACAACGAGCCATTTACAGGTGCAAAAGACAACTATGAAAAAACATGAATCTACTGCTGCTGCTGGAGACGTAGACGCACAAGGTATAATTCAAACTCAAATAGCACATTTGTGTGCGGCCACATGTTGTTTTAATCAATGTCTTTTTTGGTTATTAACTAAGTACTTCCTAAATCATCATTTTAACTATTATCTTAGAAGAATTTCTTATTTTAAAAATGAAACAAACAACTTCCATCCATCCATCCATTTCCTGCTGCTTATCCCTTTTGGGGTTGCGTGGGTGCTGGCGCCTATCTCAGCTGCATTGGGGCTGAGGGCGGGGTACACCCTGGACAAGTCGCCGCTTCATCGCAGGCCCAAAACAGATAGACGAACAACATTCACAGTCACATTCACAAACTAGGGCCTATTTAGTGTTGCCAATCAACCTATCCCCAGGTGCATGTATTTGGCGGTGAGAGGAAGCCGGAGTACCCGGAGGGAACCCACGCATTCACACGGGGAGAACATGCAAACTCCACACAAAAAGATCCCGAGCCTGGATTGAACTCAGGACTACTTGGGACCTTCGTATTGTGAGGCAGATGCACTAACGCCTGTGCCATACTTGCCAACCTTGAGATCTACGATTTCGGGAGGTGGGGGTGGGGGGGCGGGGTTAAGAGGGGAGGAGTATATTTACAGCTATCACCAAGTCAAGTTTTTCACATATATATATATATTTATATATATATATATATAAAAGAAATACTTGACTTTCAGTGAATTCTAGCTATATATATATATAAGAGAAATACTTCAATTTCAGTGTTCATTTATTTACACATATGCACACACATAACACTCATCTACTCATTGTTGAGTTAAGGGTTGAATTGTCATTCCTTGTTCTATTCTCTGTCACTATTTTTCTAACCATGCTGAACACCCTCTTTGATGATGCATTGCGGTGTGGCACGCACAAAAGTGCTTTCATCAAATGCACTAGAGTCTGGAATCTTCCATCTCTCCCTAGCATGGCCCAAAACCGGTCAATATTTGCTTCCTGAGGAAGATCTTCACTGCCAAGCAATTGGTAGTCCACTACTTCTTCCCGGAGGCTATCCAGGTCCAATCGCAGCTGCGGCTTGGAACTTACTTGTTTAATCCCACCCCCGGTTCCCCAGTCAGTGATTAATACATTGAGCTGCATTGTTATTTTGTTCAAGGATGTTATATTATGGTGGTATTACCACAGGTAACAAATTATTATTACAACAATTTATAACAACAATATAAGAAGAATGAACGATACTAACAATGGTAATGGACAAAATACCAATAATGGTAATGGACAATATACCAATAATGGTAATAGATAAAATACCAACAATGGTATTAGTCAAAATACTAACAATGGTAATAGACAAAATAACAACATTGTTATTAGTCAAAATACCAATAATAGTATTAGACAACATACCAACGATGGTAATAAACAAAATACCAACAATGGTAATAGAAAAAACACCAACAATGGTAATATACAAAATACCAACAATGGTAATATACAAAATAACAACAATGGTGTTAGTCAAAATACTAACAATGGTAATTGACAAAACACCAACAATGGTAATAGACAAAATACCAATAATAGTATTAGACAAAATACCAACGATGGTAATAAACAAAATACCAACAATGGTAATGGACAAAATACAAACAATGGTAATGGACAAAATACCAACAATTGTAATTGACAAAATACCAAAAATGGTATTAGACAACATACCAACAATGGTAATAGACAAAATAACAACAATGGTATAAGTCAAAATACTAACAATAGTAATAGACAAAATACCAACGATGGTAATAAACAAAATACCAACAATGGTAATAGAAAAAATACCAACAATGGTAATATACAAAATACCTACAAAGGTAATGGACAAAAGGTAATGGGGATAGGTTGATTGGCAACATTAAATTGGCCCTAGTGTGAGAATGTGAGTGTGAATGTTGTCTGTCTATCTGTGTTAGCCCTGTGATGAGGTGGCGACTTGTCCAGGGTGTACCCTGCCTTCTGCCCGATTGTAGCTGAGATAGGCGCCAGCGCCCCCCGCGACTCCGAAAGGGAATAAGCGGTAGGAAATGGATGGATGGATGGATGGTAATGGACAAAATGCCAATAATAGTATTAGATAAAATACCAACGATGGTAATGGACAAAATACCAACAATAGTAATGGACAAAATACCAACAATGGTAATTGACAAAATACCAAAAAGGGTATTAGACAAAATACCAACAATGGTAATAGACAAAATACCAACAATTGTAATGGACAGAATACCAACAATGGTTATGGACAAAATACTAATAATGGTATTAGATAAAATACCAACAATGCTAATGGACAAAATACCAACAATGGTAATGGACAAAATACCAACAATGGTAATAGACAAAATACCAATAATAGTTTAAACAAAATACCAATGATGGTTATGGACAAAATACCAACAATAGTAATGGACAAAATACCAATAAAGGTAATGGTTAAAATACCAAAAATGGTAAGGGACGAAATATCAAAAATGGTATTAGACAAAATACCAACAATGGTAAAAGACAAAATACCAACAATGGTAATGGACAAAATACCAATAATAGTATTAGACAAAATACCAACGATGGTAATGGACAAAATACCAACAATGGTAATGGAAAAATACCAAAAATGGTATTAGACAAAATACCAACAATAGTATGGACAAAATACCAACAATGGCATTGGACAAAATGGTAGCGGGGGGGTGTATACTGTAGCGTCCCAGAAGAGTTAGTGCTGCAAGGGGTTCTGAGTATTTGTTCTGTTGTGTTTATGTTGTGTTACGGAGCGGATGTTCTCCCAAAATGTGTTTGTCATTCTTGTCTGGTGCGGGTTCACAGTGTGGCGCATATTTGTAACAGTGTTAAATTTGTTTACACGGCCACCTTCAGTGTGACCTGTATGGCTGTTGATCAAGTATGCAAGTATGCGTTGCATTCACTTAAGTGTGTGTAAAAGCGGCATGTATTATGTGACTGGGCTGGCACGCTGTTTGTATGGAGGAAAAACAGACGTGATGACAGGTTCTAGAGGACGCCAAAGGCAGTGCCTTTAAGGCGCGCCCCCAATATTGTTGTCTGGGTGGAAATCGGGAGAAATTCGGGAGAATGGTTACTCCGGGAGATTTTCGGGAGAGGCACTGAAATTCGAGAGTCTACCGGGAAAACCGGGAGAGTTGGCAAGTATGGTGTGACTATCAGTGGTTCTTTAACTTTAACCTGACTAACTTTCTGAAGTCCACTGAACTTATTATTACGGGTTTTTCATGAGTTTCCGCACTTTTGTCTGGGTGAAGTTGTCATAACTCTTCTTAGTTGTGATGAGCAATTTGTTCAGTCAACTTGACAACAACAGTCCTCATGACCCATCCATCCATCTTCTTCCGCTTATCTGAGGTCAGGTCGCGGGGGCAGCAGCCTAAGCAAGGAAGCCCAGACTTCCCTCTCCCCAGCCACTTCGTCCAGCTCTTCCCCGGGTATCCTGAGGCGTTCCCAGGCCAGCCGGGAGACATAGTCTTCCCAACGGCCTCCTACCGGTTGGACGTGCCCTAAACACCTCCCTAGGTGTTCCTGACTAGATGCCCGAACCATCTCATTTGGCTCCTCTTGATTTGGAGGAGCAACGGCTTTACTTTGAGCTCCCCCCGGATGGCGGAGCTTCTCACCCTATCTCTAAGGGAGAGCCCTGCCACCCGAAGGAGGAAACTCATTTGGGCCGCTTGTACCCGTGATCTTGTCCTTTCCGTCATAACCCAAAGCTCATGACCATAGGTGAGGATGGGAACGTAAATCAACCGGTAAATCGAGAGCTTTGCCTTCCGGCTCAGCTCCTTCTTCACCACAACGGATCGATACAGCGTCCGCATTACTGAAGACGCCGCACCGATCCGCCTGTCAATCTTGCGATCCACTCTTGCCTCACTCGTGTACAAAACTCTGAGGTACCTGAACTCCTCCACTTGGGGCAGAGTCTCCTCCCTCACCCTTTTCCGGGCGAGAACCATGGACTCGGACTTGGAGGTGCTGACTCTAATCCCGGTCGCTTCACACTCGGCTGCGAACCGATTCAGTGAGAACTAAAGATCCTGGCCAGATGAAGCCATCAGGACCACATCATCTGCAAAAAGCAGAGACATAATCCTGCAGGCACCAAACCGGAACCCCTCAACGCCTTGACTGCACCCAGAAATTATTTCCATATAAATTATAAACAGAATAGGTGACAAATCTGTGACAAAGTCCTCATGTGAGATGCTTGGCTAGCATCGTGGTGTGGGTGGCGCTCTTTCAAGATGCAGATCGGGCTCGAACACAGCGTGAAGGTAAGAAATATTGGTTTATTTAAACTAAAAACAGACTAAGAACAGAAACACTGGCACTAGGCACAAAAGGCAAAACAAACAGAACTAACATGATAGCTAGAAAGAACCAAAAACGTAGCGCGGAAGCTAGCGAGTACAAAAATGTTTCACCACAGACGGGAATCAGCGTCGTCGCCTGTTGCGTGGAACAGAAACTTACGAGGCGAGGACGTGTAAACAGAAAAGGCAGGCTTGAATACAGACATTGATTACAAACAGGTGTGAGTCAAAAAACAAGAGGCAGGTGACGACAATGCGTGACCATAGCAACAGAACAAACAGGAAGTGCCACCAGGAACTAAGGAAGTCAAACACCAACAGAGTAAGGTACAAAGACGAAACCAAAACCAGAATAAGATATGATCCGGGCAACGGATCATGACATCATGACTTTTAACAGTTTTGGTTGAGCCAGTGTCATGATCTTGCATCTGGTCTGCTCGTCCTAGTATTAGCACGCACTTTCAAAAGTGGTCTTATTTGTTTGAATCCAGGACAACAATATATAAGACAGCAAAGGCTGAGTATTATTTAATAAAAACGATGAAACCCACTGGTTTTATGATTCAAACCTCCCGTGCTCACCTTGACAGACGCTCTGAGTGCGTCATCGTTTTCTATTAGCCTCTCAGTGCCCACAGGCTGCCTTCAGGCTCCCTGCACTCTCCTCCTATTCAGAATCTCAATGGCTTGTCTTCTGTTTCTGACTCACGATTTAACCGTGACGTTATTTCACTTCCACAGTCAGGATGGGCACAGTAACACTGACCTTGCATTATTCTCCACCCGCTTTGACTACCTTCGCCTTTTGTTTGGATGAAGCACAAAGTCAGATTTAAAAGTGCTTGTTTCCGTGGATACAAAGGATTTCATCAATTTCAAGTGTTTTTTTTTTTTTCTCTATTCGCTTCCTGCCGACAAAAAGCCCAAACAGTCTGCTTTGAAGTGTTTGGTGCTAAACAGATGGAATACATTTACATGAACAGAGTGGACACAGCCCGAGATGAGACACCACATTAATCCAGCATAGCCAACACATTGGCCACAAATACAGTGACGGTTTACTCAAATAAATCCTGTTTGCACTGACCTTATCCTGGAATAACTCTCATGAACAGATGACCGTGACTGACTCCTTTATTCCAAACCGATGACAAGATCGATGTCACTTTATTAGATACTTCACCACAATCTAACAAGAACAAAAAATAAAAAAATAAATAAGTAAATTAAATTAATACAATAAATGCATTTTGCATTTCCTTAGGTACACTAGCACAAATTAATGAGAACTAAAAGTTCCAAAGACATGCACCTGGGGATAGATTGATTGGCAACACTAAATTGGCCCTCGTGTGTGGATGTTGTTGGTCTATCTGTGTTGGCCCTGTGATGAGTCAGCGACTTGTCCAGAGTGTAACCCGCCTTCCGCCCGAAGCAGCTGGGATAGACTCCAGAACCCCCCGTGATCCCGAACGGGACAAGCGGTAGAAAATGGATGGATGGATGGATAAAACAAACTATAAATACATGAGAACAAATTCTGTAAATACATCTTCCCTTTATTAGGAACTTCAGCACAAATTAGTGAGAAGTGAAAAGACAACGACAAATAAATGAGAAAAATTGCAATAACTCCCTCCCTTTGATAGATACTTCAGCGCAATTTAATCACAACTAAAAAAAAAAGAACAACAATTTAAATACCCATCGACAAAACCCAAAACCAGTGAAGTTGGCACGTTGTGTAAATCGTAAATAAAAACATAATACAATTATTTGCAAGTCCTTTTCAACAATTCAGTTGAATAGACTGCAAAGACAAGATATTGAATGTTCGAACTGAGTAACACATTTTTTTTTTTGTTGCAAATAATCATTAACTTAGAATTTAATGGCAGCCACACATTGCAAAAAAGTTGGCACAGGGCCATTTTTTACCACTGTGTTACATGGTCATTCCTTTTAACAACACTCAGTAAAAGTTTGGGAACTGAGGAGACCAATTTTTGAAACATTTCAGGTGGAGTTCTTTCCTATTCTTGCTTGATGTACAGCTTGTTCAACAGTCCGGGGTCTCCGTTATGGTATTTTAAGCTTCATAATGCGCCACACATTTTCAATGGGAGACAGGTCTGGACTACTGGCAGGCCAGTCGAGTACCCGCACTCTTTTACTATAAAGCCACGCTGTTGTAACACGTGGCTTGGCATTGTCTTGCTGAAATAAGCAGGGGCGTCCATGATAATGTTGTTTGAATGGCAACATATGTTGCTCTAAAATGTGTATGTACCTTTCAGGTTACGAACTGTAGTTAGTAACAGTGGTTTTCCTGAGCCCATGCGGTGATATCCTTTACACACTGATGTCACTTTTTGATGCAGTACCGACTGAGGGATTCAAGGTCACGGGCATTCAATGTTACGTTCAATGATTTCTTCTGATTTTCTGAACCTTTTGATGATATTACTGACCTTAGATGGTGAAATCCCTAAATTCCTTGCAATAGCTGGTTGAGAAATGTTGTTCTTAAACTGTTGGACAATTTACACATGCATTTGTTCAAAAAGTAGTGATCCTCGCCCCATCCCTGTTTGTGAATGACTGAGCATTTCAGGGAAGCTGCTTTTTTTTACCCAAACATGGCACCCACCTATTCCCAATTAGCCTGTTCACCTCTGGGATGTTCCAAATAAGTGTTTGATGAGCATTCCTCAACTTTCTCAGGCTTTTTTGCCACTTGTGCCAGCTTTTTTGAAACATCTTGCAGGCATCAAATTCCGAACGAGCTAATATTTGCAAAAAATAACAAACTTTTCCAGTTAGAACATTAAGTATCTTATCTTTGCAGTCCATTCAATTGAATATAGGTTGAAAAGGATTTGCAAATCATTGTATTCTGTTTTCATTTACGGTTTACACAACGTGCCAACTGCACTGGCTTTGGGTTTGTAGTACTTACTTCAGTACAATTTAACGAGAACTAAGAAAACAATACATTCAAAAATATATGTACAATAATTTCCCCCTTTATAAGATACTTCAGTGCAATTTAATCAGAACTAAATATACAACATAAAAACAAAATGCCCCTTTAGTAGGTACTTCAGCACAATTTAAAGAGAACTAAAAAAAACTATAAATACATAAGAAATATTTTAATAAATATATTTTCCTTTTAGTAGGTACTTCAGCACAGTTTAATGAGAAAGAAAAGAAAAACAATACATTTAGAAAAAATACGAAAACCTTCGGCTTTTATCAGACACTTCAGCACAATTTAATCAAAACTAAAAAGACAACAACACATTAAAATGCCCCTTTAGTTGGTACTTCAGCTCAATTTAATGAGAACTAAAAAAATAAAACATAATAAAAAATGTTCCCTTTGAGGTAATGCTGCACAATCTAATGAAAAAAAAAAACCCCGTAATATGAGAACGAAAAAAATCGACCAAAAAAACGTGCCCCTTTCCTGTGCAAAGAGGGGGGAAAAAACACAAACAAAAATGTCCCTTTATTAGGTACTCTCTACACAATGTCAGAACTAAAACAACAACAAATATACCCCTTTATTAGATATGCCAACCAAAAAGAAGAGCTTAACAAACAACCACAAAAAGGGTCCCCTTTATTAAATCCATCACCAAAATCTACTGGTAATTTTAAAAAAAAGCATAAGAAGTTGCCCTTTTAAGAGATACTCCTGCACAACTAAAAAAAACAACAAGAAAATGTGTCCCTTCATTTAGTACACTTGTCCAATCTATTGAAAAGTAAACAAACAACAAAATGTGTCTTCATTGAATACTCCTGCACAGCAATGTGTGTTAAAAAAAAACAACCACACAACCAAATAGCTCTTTTCGTAGATACTTGTGCACTGTATAATACATGTAAAAAAACTAAACAAAATAACAACAAAATACAAAACACAACAGCCTCTTCTCCAGGCAATGTTATTTACCATTATCTTTTTACTACTGCACTGTACAATCATGTGTTAGAAGGTTAAAGATGAAATAGAAAATAGAAAAATGTCTTTGTCCGGTTCAAACATCTATTAAAACAAACAAAGAAGCAAGGAATCAAACAGAGACAGAATTAAATTTGGCTCAATGAGGAGAGTGCGTACATCTGTACCCTTGTAGAGTGTTCCACCATGCTCTGACGAAAGATTGTACGTCTCCTCTTTTATTTGGACTTTCCCTGATTACATGGCAACAGCTGTTTCTAAGGGAGGGGGGTCGTAAATAGCCATCGCCTTTGGTTACAAAACAGTTCAAAGAAAAGGTCATAAAACATTTAAAAAAAAAGTTGCCTGGAGGGAGGTCAGGCCCTGCCTCCGCTCCGCTTAGTAGATCTCGGGTAAAGACAAAATCTTCCTGTGGATTACAGTACATCAAAGAAACTGACACCATCATGTCACTTCCCATCCTACACAGTGGAGTTTTACAAGCCTGTTAGGATCAAAGAACGCTTTTGTCCTCTCGCAGGGCGAGCTGAACTTAATGTAACACAAAGTTTTGTGATAACTTTGATACAATTATTCTCACAGTCCTAATGAAATAAAATATTACGAAATACTAATAAAAGATTTTGTCTCTGGGCTTAATGTGGAAAAATTGTACTTTATTAGGTTTCCTGGCATAAAATAATACGATTTAAAAAGAAAAAAAAACAGTCTATCCTTGTAGGCGTCCTTTTTATATACCATCCATCCATCCATCATCTTCCGCTTATCCGAGGTCGGGTCGCGGGGGCAGCAGCCTAAGCAGGGAAGCCCAGACTTCCCTATCTCCAGCCACTTCGTCTAGCTCTTCCCGGGGGATTCCGAGGCGTTCCCAGGCCAGCCGGGAGACATAGTCTTCCCAACGTGTCCTGGGTCTTCCCCGTGGCCTCCTACCAGCTGGACGTGCCCTAAACACATCCCTAGGGAGGCGTTCGGGTGGCATCCTGACCAGATGCCCGAACCACTTCATCTGGCTCCTCTCGATGTGGAGGAGCAGTGGCTTTACGTTGAGCTCCTCCCGGATGGCAGAGCTTCTCACCCTATCTCTAAGGGAGAGCCCCGCCACCCGGCGGAGGAAACCCATTTTGGCCGCTTGTACCCGTGATCTTATCCTTTCGGTCATGACCCTAAGCTCATGACCATAGGTGAGGATGGGAACGTAGATCGACCGGTAAATTGAGAGCTTTGCCTTCCGGCTCAGCTCCTTCTTCACCACAACGGATCGATACAACGTCCGCATTACTGAAGACGCCGCACCGATCCGCCTGTCGATCTCACGATCCACTCTTCCCCCACTCGTGAACAAGACTCCTAGGTACTTGAACTCCTCCACTTGGGGCAGGGTCTCCTCCCCAACCCGGAGATGGCACTCCACCCTTTTTTTTATATACATCTTTTAAAAAAAATAATTGTAATTTTAATTGTATTTGCAGTAGGACCTTAAAGCTTATATTTAGAGCAGTGGTTCTTAACCTTGTTGGCGGTGCCTAACCCCATTAGTTTAAATTGCGCATTCACCGAACCCTTCTTAGTGAAAAATATATATATATCTTTTTTTTTTATTCAAGACAAAGTTATGTGTTTTTGGTAACACTTTAGTATGGAGAACATAATCAAGTAACAAAGACTTAATTTAGAGGTTTTTGGACACTAAGGGAACATATTCTAAGTAAAATAGACTTAATTTGGAGTTATTTAGTTAGGGTTAAGGTTAGAGGGTTAGGGTTATAAAGAGGCAATGCCAAAAAAGGCATTAATAAGTACTTAATAATGACTAGTTAAGAGCCAAATTGTTACTAATTTGCATGCTAATAAGCAACTAATTAATGGTGAATATGTCCCCGATACCATGCTAATAAGCAACTAATTAATGGTGAATATGTCCCCGATACTAAAGTGTAACCATGTTTTTTTTACTGGTGCACAAAATGAACCGCACATGAATATCACCTTGTTCAAAGAACAAAACCAACACTAAACTCAAACTAGACTGCATAAACTCACAACAAATTACACACCTGGAAATCAGTGTGACTTCTGCTGTTGCCGTATCCGTAATACGCCGATAGGGAGAAGTTTTTATTGAGACGATGAGTCGGATGTGTTTTGACCTCTGCCGAACCCCTGAGGCCGACTCACCGAACCCCTAGGGTTCGATCGAACCCAGGTTAAGAACCACTGATTTAGAGCCACACATTGATAAGAGTTGAGCTCATATTATAACATCCTGTTTTTCTTTTGCTTTATAAAGACACAAAGACATAAACCATGAGCTTCTCGTTTATGAAGAGATGCATCAAATAGTTATTGGACACGAGCCATCATAAATTTTGCACTATGCTTTAAACAATTGAATACCATTTAAATGTAGGCTTATATTCTGGACGCAAAAAAAAAAAAAAGGCTTGACGTGGGAATCTAATTAGGACGGTAAGAAGGGAGACGTAATGAGATTTTGTCGCTCTGTGACGGAGTGACGGGATTCATAATCAAATTGGCTGCATGTTGACTTAAGCCAGTTTATAACATGCAATTTAATATGAAGGATAGTATTCCCTTTGGATGTATGATGTGAGAGAATGCACTATTTTCTTACACCAACATTGTCATTCCTCACCATGAAATCATCCAATATGTAAATATGAATAACAAAACTGCAAGTTATGCAGTAAAAAAAAATAATTTTTGAACAATAATATTAAAACATTTTAGTATAAAACATGCATCAAATTAGATTCAAGTTTGTTTAAAGGCCTACTGAAACCCACTACTACCGACCACGCAGTCTGATAGTTTATATATCAATGATGAAATATTAACATTGCAACACATGCCAATACGGCCTTTTTAGTTTACTAAATTGCAATTTTAAATTTCCCGCGAGTTTCTTGTTGAAAACGTCGCGGAATGATGACGCGTACGCGTGACGTCACGGATATTAGCGCTGCTCATTCGCGGACTAAAGGTAAGCGCCTTACTCGGCTAAAGGTCAGTATTTAATCCTATAATTGACATCTGTGTTGCTGAATCTGTGTGCAGACTTTGTTCATTTTAATAATGGAGATGCTATAAAGAACAATGCTGGTTGGTGGAAAGCGGTGGATTGCAGCTGTCTTTAGCACCGAGACACAGCCAGTGTTTCTTTGTTTGTTGTGAAGCGGAGCGGTCAAGCGAATATGTTTTTGGATGGGGAAATTGTGATATATATCTTACCGGAGACATCAATGGATTATTCGTTGTCCTGCAGCAGCGGCAGCTGTGAGCTTGGCTCCTCGGCATCTCTCTGAGAAACTTCGTGTTCACCGCAGCCGACCTCGAGGTATGTCTTTTCAATGTGTTACAATCTTTAAAATCTCACTAAAACACTGCTAAACCAATAAGCAGATAAGGGATCTTTTAGAATTATCCTAGTAAATGTGTCTAATTACATCTGAAACGCTTACACTGCCGTCGCCCGGAGACGTCACTTTTTTTTCTATTCCTTCACTGTCAATATCCTAATTCACAAATCTTTCATCCTCGCTCAAATTAATTGGGAAATTGTCGCTTTCTCGGTCCGAATTGCTCTTACTGCTGGTGGCTCCCATTAAAAACAATGGGAATATGTGTGGAGCCCTGCAACCAGTGATGTCACGCGCACATACTTCCGGTACAGGCAAGGCTTTTCTATTAGCAACCAAAAGTTGCAAACTTTATCGTGGATGTTCTCTACTAAATCCTTTCAGCAAAAATATGGCAATATCGCGAAATGATCAACTATGACACACAGAATGGAGCTGCCATTCCCGTTTAAATAAGAACATCTCATTTCAGTAGGCCTTTAGAAGGTATAAAAATGATTTAGAAAAAAAAAATGTTAACATTTTTTGTAATGGGGGGTATCAAAATAAAATTCTGCTGTGGGGCCACAATTTAGCCAAGGGAGGCCCTGCCAAGAACACAAATGTTTTTCCCTTCTCTGTGTGTTAGAAATAGTGAAACACTGCTAGTACAAGTTAGCTCAAAATGCAGGTATTTAGGAGTCCTCTATTCCGCCTATAAATCCCTCTAAAAAAAACATCCGAAAACTGCCAGTTATGCTCCAGTCACATACCGTGACCTGCATATTAACGAAGCTATTAGGATATGTGTTATTGTATACGATAATAGAGGAACTATTTTTCTGGCATCGTGATACAATGCTTTGCTCACCCTGCTCTTCAATCACTCACGAGTATCCAACTACAAAGTGGCTTGAGCTGCTAATAATGTTGATTGTGACCCACCATAAAACAAAGAAGAAAGATTAAATAAATAGTGATTTGTGGTGTCCCTGGGTTTGATCCCCAGGCTAGTGGTCTTTCTGTGTGGAGTCTGCATTGTCTCCTTGCGACTGCGTGGGTGCCCTCCAGGTACTCCGGCTTCCTTCCACCTCCAAAGACATGCACCTGGGCATAGGTTGACTGACAACACTTCAGCCTAGCCCCCCACCCAAATCCCCTCCAGCCCAACCCCACCCCCAATTATCCCAAAGGGGACAAGCGTTAGAAAATGGATAGATGGATGGATTTGTGGTGTTGCCAACTGTAAAGCCTTTGATCTTCTTCTGCAAGTCGTTTTCACCCACCTCGTTGACTGGACTGTTTGCAGCATCGATTTCGGAAGATCGGTGCTGGGGGTGGGGGCGTTCACAGGGGGGAATTGAACGTGTTTCACCGACTAACTGCTGCGGGAGCAAGTTGATTTCCTTAATGGTCGGAAGAGTTGAGTCAGTCTTTCTAGGCGAAACCCCATCAGACAGGTAGAGTCGCGGTCAGTCTGTGTGGGTCAGATTCAGCTTGGGGAAACCAGTCATCCGCCTTTAGTGAAGTGAATTACACAGTATTTATGTAGCAGTTTTTCTCGAGTGACTCAAAGTTCTTTACATAGTTAAACCCATTATTTACATTTGTAAACTACATTTAAACCAGTGTGGGTGGCACTGGGAGAAGGTGGGTAAAGTGTCTTGTCTAGGGACACAACGGCGATGATGAAGATGGCGAAAGAAGGAATCAAACCTGAAACCCTCGAGTTGCTGGCATGTCTGGGCTAACAACCGAGCCAGGCCACCCCTTAAGAAGTGACATGGTTTTGTAATGGGCCTTCAGCGGAGTGAGGTGGCCTTTAATGGCTCTGGCAGTGTTTTGCTAAGCACATTCAAGTGTTTTGAGGTCTGCAACTCAAAGCCATAGGGCCCATGCCTGGGAGACATATTCTGCAAATGATTGCTTTGTGGCGATGTACACCGTCCAGAGATTTGCTGGCCACCAACCCCAAATTGCATCCCAGAGGGTACGAACCAGGTTGGTCTTTTTTGTCATCGCTTGGCAGACCTTCTTCACATGCTCGCCGAATGTAAGTTGTCGATCTTACTGAATACCAAAAAAGTTTGGAGTCGGATTGAAGGGGTAAGGGAGACCCTCATTGTGAAATGCAGCTGCCAGGATGGTTCGGCTGAGCTGAGGCTGGAGATAGAGACCTCACACATGTTTGTCATGAATAATTCAATAAGTGTACCCACTTGGCATCCATTGCAGCCTTTCACCTAGGAAGGGGGTCTTCACATCTGCAGCCCCTTCTCAAGGAGTCTTTTTTTTCCCATTTTGTTTGTTTTTAAGTTTTTCCTTGCCTGGATTTATGTTCAGATCAGGGGATGTTATTGTGGTTTGTGCAACCCTTTGAAGCACTTGTGATTAGGAGTTATATAAATAAACCTTGGTTGATTGATTTGTGTTGCGTGTAAGATGAACCTCGTCACTCCACTGCACTACCTTTTCGATCTCTTTCTGCATCTTTTGTGTCACTTAATCTTTGTTGCTGCCGTTGCAGGCCATAGCGAGGTCTATTGCGTACGCACTCACCAGAGTGAAATCGTCAACCCCACTCAAGAGGTGGTAGATGTAGATGACGAAGAGCAAAGGGGACAATACAGACCCTTGCAGAAGACCTTTGAACATTCGTGATAGGCCAACGGTTGAGTTCATCCAGGCTAGCGACAGGGGATTTTTTTAGCCAGAAAGTGAGCCCGGTCACACATTTGTAGCATCTTCTGGAGAAGCATTGTTCTCCACACCCTGTCATAGGCTTCGCTGATGTTAAAGACAGTCAGTCCCGTTCAGAAGCATTGAAACGACTGCGGCCTTTCCGGAAGCCTGCTTGCTAAGGGCTCAGTAAGCATTGTTCTTTCAGCTACCATGAGTGTCGGTTGACCATCATTCTCTCCAGCAGTTTGCAGATTGTGGAGGTGAGGGCGATTGGGTGATAGCTGTCGTCTGATTGCTGGTCCTTTCCCTTTCTTTGGAAAGGAATGATAATGTCATCTCTGCAGAATTGGAGCCAGCTATAGTTGAGGATTTTTCACAATTCTGCTGAAACTGCAGCTGGTAGGTGCTTTCGAACAATAATAATAATGGATTAGAGTTATATAGTACATTTCTAGACACTCAAAAAGCTTCACAGTGAACTGAGAACACATCATTCAGTCACTCCACATTCACACGTTGATTGTGGTAAGCTACATTTGTAGCCACGCCTGCCCTGAGCTGATGCACCTAAGGCCCCTCCTGTCACCACCAATTATTCATTCGAATTCATAGAACAAACATCCCTTCAACCATCCCTCCATTTGCCCATACATCAGTGTGAGCCGCACTGGGGTCAAGGTGGGTGAAGTGTCTTGCCTCAGGACGCAACGGCTGTGACGAGGATGGCGAATGCTGGAATCGAAACTGGAACCCTCAAAACGCTGGCATATCCACTCTAGCATCTGATCCGCACCGTCCAAAAGAAGGTCCAGTGCGATATTGTTTACCTGGTTTCAGCTGCCCGAGGACTGTCTTGAGCTCTTACAGGCTGAATGCCTGTTCAGTTGGCTGGCATGGACAATAAGCAAGGGACTACATTTACAGTTCTTTGACTACTTGCCTGCTCTTTCTTTCGCTTTTCCTGCTACTCACGTTAGCGTACTGCTGATTGAAAGTGTTGGCTTTGGCTCGCTCATAGAGATCCAACCATGCAGGTATTTCCATCGAGTGGGTCGATTAGTCCGAGCATTGTGGTGGTAGGTAGACGTTGGTGATAGAGAAGGACCATCTTCTTGAGGTTGGGAGAAGGATGTGTTGTTGCTCTACGGGTCTGTTGTTGGGCTTGAGGCACCATGTATTGAAAGCCTTTATTACTTAGGTAATTAAGTCACCGCCCCTTTAAGTTTGTGTATATCTGCCCACTCCATCCGTTTTGATAGCATCAAAGCCTTCCAGTATTGTGTTGGGTCTTAAAGTCCAACCTTATTTTATTGGAGGAGAACAATATCAGCAGTATATTTCTCAATGACCAAACAAAGCTCTGATATCTTTGACGCCAGTTATTCACAGTTGTAGTAGAGTTAGGTTGTTAAGCGTGTTATCGGGATGGGATTGAGGGTCACCGTTCGTTGATTGGTGGCAAACACTGGAATTAGCCGAGAGACATGTCTAACAGGCCCAGTTATTCGTATTGTGGAGGCGTTCAAGAGCTAATCTTGTTTCGGGTGGACAATTGAGAGCAAAGGCTCCCGTTCAGACGAAGCATTCAAGTGAGGGTTCTGGATGTCGGCAATTGAGCGCATCTTGTTCAATTTATTCAATCTTTGGAGGAGAGAATTGGGTTGTGAATGTGTGTAAGGGAGAGACGAAGGAGAGGAAGAAAATGGCGCTGCACAGACTAGATAGCCCCAATTGTTCTTCTTTGCATATGTTGGTACATTTTTGGTGAGACGTATTAGTACAGCTGCGGCAGGTGATGATAACTGAAGATACTTTCATCTTCACACTGCAAACACAAGATCGGTGGACTTCGCAGATGGTGGAGCTGTCGTACTTTCAGGAAAAGTGTTTGCCAGTGAAGCCTTGTATACTCTTTAATGCTTGACTAAGGCTAGAACAGCTCCTGTGGAAAGACTGGGCGCAAGCAGAACAGATAATTGGGGTGAAGTCTTGACGGATTGTTTTAGTCCACCCCCGTCAGACCGGCCCGCGTTTCACCTTGATGTTGCATGCCCACAGAAAAAGATGCGTGCAGCTCTGGCTACTAAAATGGGGTGCAGTGAACACTAGTTTTTTTGCATTACAGGACCTTTTTTCTTCGGACAAAAGCAATGGACCAAAACCTAATGTCCAATGCGGAGAATAACAGTGAAGGGAAAAGTCAGCCCCCTGGTCTTTAGCTTTCTGGAAATGTGGCTCCTAGAAAAAGTTAAGAGAATAGCCCTGCTTTAGAGGGTTTAATAGGCAGAATAGATGAATCCATATTACCTGCATTGTTACCCACCTCTTATTAGCATTTTTTAAATATTATTTGGAATGCACAGAAAAGAGAAAGATGTGTTTGGTTGTCTCTCTAAAGATTGTGGATGATGGGTACAATTCCATAATAAGCTCAGTTTTCATTTCAAGACTTGGTCATGTTCCTCTCTGTTGTCCAGCAGCTGAGGTTGTGCATTGGTGACTCTGCTATGCCATGCCTGTAGTGTGCCGGTTAGACGGGCTTGGAAGCACAACTAAAACTGCCTGGATGAGCAATTTGATACGGGGTGGCTCAGCTTTCCACATGTCAGACCAGGTCATCTTCCTCTTAATCGCATCCTCCCATCTTGTCTGTAATCCCTGCTGTTTCATTCCATGGCCTTAAATTATCTTGTCTCCTCCACTGCTACTCTCTCTCCTTGCCTGTGTTGTTCACTTGATGAGTTGGAAAGGATCTTAACCGTGGACAGTGTCCTGTGACCACCTCTACAAGGTTCCTGTGGCGTAATCTTACCTTTCCTCAATTTTCTGTCGGTCCTCACTTTAATTTCAGCTCTGGCAACTTGTATTGCTCTCCTCCCTTTTAAATTCCTCCGACAGGAACTTGAGTGCGACTTTTACTGTAGCTTGTGCCTTCTTCTTCTCTAAGGTCCCGATTATGGAGATGGACACTTCACAGAAAAGTAAGGGGTACCGGATGCTGGATAAAAAATGCTGCGTTGACAGATCCAAGCTAAAAAAAAATACCAGGTCTGCCGGACTTTAGCCTTCTACCCAAATCAGTACATGTTAACTGGATTGATGTTGGCGTCTTATTGAGAGCAGTCGGAAAGTTTGCGTAAACTCCAGACAAACATCTGAACTTCTCATTCCCATTTCCTCTCCTCCGCAACATAGATCTTGGCAGGTTCAAAACACATCAGGGTGCAGTCCACCGGTTTCTTCAGACTCTAGGGGCCACCTGGGACTGATTCTGACATGATTGTGAGTATAGGATAGGACTATATAAATAGAATAGAAAAAGAACAGCTAAAGAAAAAGTTAAGAAAATAACAGGAGTGTCCCAATCTGATATTGATAACGGTCAAGTATCAGCAAAATAATAAGCATCGGATTATATCGGATTGCACCTGAAATCCTGGATACGTGCTCTGCAGTCCTGCAGCAGGGTAACTTGTGCAAAGCTCAAAAAAGCACACAAGGTTTGTCTTTTCTTCTATTTTAGCCATTTACAAAATGTAAACATTGTGGGCTATAGGAACTAGCAGCTACACAAAAGCTAAAGCTAATTGAACGATATTGCAGTCTAAAACAGGACATTTGTCGGTATGAAGATATTTAAAATAATTATTGTTGCATATTAATTAAACATACTAAGTCTCCGTGGCAGAAGCATACTAGAAAATGTCCTTTGGCAAACGTGTCTGCATCATTCAAATTTCCGATTCATGAGCTTAACAAAATTTATTATTGTGGCCACTGGGTGTCATCAAAAAAAAAAAACTACAAACCCTGTTTCCATATGAGTTGAATAATTGTGTTAGATGTAAATATAAACGGAATACAATGATTTGCAAATCCTTTTCTACCTATATTGAGTTGAATGCACTACAAAGACCAAATATTTGATGTTCAGACTGATAAACATTTTTTTTTCCCGCAAATAATCATTCACTTTAGAATTTGATGCCAGCAACACGTGACAAAGAAGTTGGGAAAGGTGGCAATAAATACTGATAAAGTTGAGGAATGCTCATCAAACACTTATTTGGAACAGCCAACAGGTGTGCTGGCTAATTGGGAACAGGTGGGTAACATGATCGGGTATAAAAACAGCTTCCCAAAAAATGCTCAGTCTTTCACAAGAAAGGATGGGGCAAGGTACACCCCTTTGTCCACAACTGTGTGAGCCAATAGTCAAACAGTTTAAAAACAACGTTTCTCAAAGTGCAATTGCAAGAAATTTAGGGATATCAACATCTACGGTCCATAATATCATCAAAAGGTTCAGAGAATCTGGAGAAATCACTCCACGTAAGCGGCATGGCCGGAAACCAACATTGGATGACCGTGACCTTAGATCAAAAACCGACATCAATGTCTAAAGGATATCACCAGATGGGCTCAGGAACACTTTAGAAAACCACTGTCACTAGATACAGTTCGTCGCTACATCTGTAAGTGCAAGTTAAAGCTCTAATACGCAAAGCGAAAGCCATTTATCAACAACATCCAGAAACGCCGCCGGCTTCTTTGGGCCCGAGATCATCTAAGATGGACTGATGCAAAGTGGAAAAGTGTTCTGTGGTCTGACGAGTCCACATTTCAAATTGTTTTTGGAAATATTTGACATCGTGTCATCCGGACCAAAGGGTAAGCGAACCATCCAGACTATTATGGACACAAAGTTCAAAAGCCAGCGTCTGTGATGGTATGGGGGTGCATTAGTGCCCAAAGCATGGTTAACTTACACAACTGTGAAGGCACCATTACTGCTGAAAGGTACATACAGGTTTTGGAACAACATTTGCTGCCATCTAAGCGCCGTCTTTTTCATGGACGCCCATGCTTATTTCAGCAAGACAATGCAAAGCCACATTCAGCACGTGTTGCAACAGCGTGGCTTCGTAAAAAAAGAGTGCGGGTACTTTCCTGGCCCGCCAGCAGTCCAGACCTGTCTCCCATCGAAAATGTGTGGCGCTTTATGAAGCGTAAAATACGACAGCGGAGACCCCGGACTGTTGAACGACTGAAACTCTACATAAAACAATAATGGGAAAGAATTCCACTTTCAAAGCTTCAACAATTAGTTTCCTCAGTTCCCAAACGTTTATTGCGTGTTGTTAAAATAAAAGGTGATGTAACACAGTGGTGAACATGCCCTCTCCCAACTACTTTGGCACATGTTGCAGCCATGAAATTCTAAGTGAATTATTATTTGCAAAAAAAAATAAAGTTTATCAGTTTGAACAGCAAATATCTTGTCTTTGTAGTGCATTCAATTGAATATGGGTTGAAAATGATTTGCAAATCATTGTATTCCGTTTATATTTACATCCAACACAATTTCCCGACTCATATGGAAACAGGGTTTGTACTACTACACCATCTCAACTTAAAGACTGCATAAGTCCTTTAAAGACGGTTAATAATTAATAGGTTACTCTTTTTCATACCTACTTTTGTTCTCTGTTGGACTAATTTCACTTGATCCAACCATTTGTAACATTCCACACTGCAAAATAAAAGTGTGTTTGATTCGTGCTGATATCGTATCGGATCAATATCTGTATCGCCCAATAGTCAAATTTTGGTATTTGAAGTGAATAATTTGTACTGGGATACCCCCAGAAAAATAATCTAATTTCTAAAAAAAAAAAAATTCCTGTATTCATTTGTAATGTATTAATGTTTTTGATACCATTATTCATTCATGTGTAGACATTTTTTTGTTTGTGTGTGAATTTCTACAGTACATACAGTACATAATGCTCCTCCTCCTCACACAACAGCATTTCTGCTGCAAGCATCGATACAAATAAGACTTCCCCTCGCTTACCAAACCAGTTCTAACTTTGTGGCATTGGCAAAGTATGAGCATCAACATGTAATGTACTAGTATTGACATATTATAAACATCAATATGTAATGTAATAGTACTGGCAAAGTATGAGCATCAATATGTAGTGTAATAGTATTGGCAAAGTACAGTATGCACATTAATATGTAGTGTAATAGTATTGGCAAAGTACAGTATGCACATTAATATGTAATGTAATAGTATTGGCAAAGTATGAACATCAATATGTAATGTAATAGTATTGGCAAAGTATGAACATCAATATGTAATGTAATAGTATTGGCAAAGTACAAGGCTCAATATGTAATTTGATAGTATTGGCAAAGTACAATATGTAACAACCTTGAGCAGGAAGTGAAAGCTTTGACAGTCTTTGCATGTAAATGTATCAGCCTATCGTTTGGGTCTGAAAATGAAGACATTCGCTGCTAAATACCATCTGGGATCATTTGGATCATCATCAAACGACAGCCCCAGAATATAGATTTGTTCCTGCCCCGGATAATATTCAAATGTTCACATTATTTCCATATTTTCCAGGGCACAAATACACCGGAGATCCTTTTCTCCTCAGTTGTACGAGGCAGCTATTCTGTACATTCTGAAAATATTGTAAATTGTGATAATTGAACTAAAAGTTACATAATAATAAAATAAATTAATTTGCGGTTTAGAGTAGATCTTTGTGCAGTATGACCTTTTAAAGCTTGGCTGTGAAACCAAATAACCAACATGGTGAATATTACATGTTCTTTGTTGATTGGTGAGCAAATAAACATTTGTTAGTGTTGCTTGTGCTTTGGCAACACATGACCACCGTCTTTTTTCTTCATTTGAGTTAACAGACAACATGTTTTATAGCAGGAGTAATACAAACTTCTTCAAATGCCAGACTTCTGTGCTTTTACCTGCACTTTGCTTGTTTCATTCCACTCGACCACAAGGAAGAACCGTGACATGACAGCTCCATTATATCTATTACAGCATGTACTGCATCCTTTATCTTCAAGTCATTTCCAGTAAAGCCAGAGTATCCAATCACAACTAATGACAGCCGATACAAGATGTGCACAAAAAAGATTCTACCTTGTAATATGCATTTTACAATATGTATTATTGTAGTACTTTAGAGCTGTACAACAGGGAGGAGCTTCTAATAGTTTGACACTTTAATAGAATGTTTGACACTTGTCTATACCTAATAAAGCATCCTTAAATGTGTATAATTAGGTTTATTAAAAAAAAACTTTAATTCAGCATTTATTACCATTTTTTAATTTATTTCATTCTCATTTTTTCATTACTCTGCATAACGAACCTAATCAGCATTCATTCCATAATCCCAGCATCCTATATATGCGTATGATTATGTAAACATTGTTATAAATGGATTTTTGCTAATACATTTATGCAATTGTTGAATTTTTTTTTTTATTAAACAATTTCCAATCAAATTCTCTTACACTATTTATTTTCTGATACCACGCATGTTGGATTTCATTAGCTTGAACGGGGGAACCTAATAAAGTGTAAGTTTAAGTATTTAACTGTGTTTATTTTTTATACTACTTTTATTTAATATTGATAGTGTCAAGGCGTGGACTATGGTGTGGATTGTTTTCCCGTGGTGCAAAGCGATTGGAACGGACACGGCGAGAAGGTAAAGACATCTTTTAGTTACACTATAAAAAGCAACAAACAAAAGGCGCGCACAAGGCGGAGAACAAACTTTGCTATGAAAACAAAACTATTTCTATAACTCAAACTATGGACAAGAAAAAAAACCTCTAAATCTATGGCATGAATAACGATAACTTACTTGGAACGAGATATTGGCATGGATCATCGGCATAGATAGCAAGGGTGTGAAGAGGGTGATGTTCCCAGGCTGACTGCCTGGCAACTACAGGCTTAAATGCGTGCAGTGATGACAGGTGCGTGAGTCCAGACAAATCAGGTGCGTGAGTTGTGAACACATAACAGGGGGAAAACTGATGGGTTGGCATGGTGACAAAACAAACAAGAGTTCCCAATGAATCCCCCCAAAAAAACAGAACATGACCACAAAACATGACAGTTAGTGTTATTTATACTGCTTTTATATCCTATTTCAATAGCTTGTCCAGTAGAGTCTACTAAAAACTAAATGTACGTGTTTTTAACTATTTCATTTGGTAACTATTACTCTGCTTTAATGATGAAATAATTATTGTACATTGTTACACCACTTTGTTAAATAGTTTTGGTGCTATTTATACACTGTTTACATCCCATTTCAATAGCTTGGTCTACCTAATAAAGTGTAAGTTTAAGTGCATTTAAATATTTTTATTTTATGTTTATTGTGATACTTTCATCTCTGCTCTATGATGAAATAATTATTTGTACATGTATTTTTACACCACATTTATTGAACATATTTTTAGTGCTGTTTATGCCCGCTTTTGCATTTTTTTTCATTAGCCCGTAGAGGTAAATCTCAAACATTGTAAGTTTAAGTATATTTATTAATTATGTTTTTTCTTGTTCATCTATCCATTTAATACCGCTTGTCCCTTTTCTTAATGATTAAATAATTATCCATCCATCCATCCATCTTTTTACACTACTTTCATTTGGTGTTTATTTATTTTTTTTTAAATTCAGTATACCACTTTTTCATTCCATTTTAACAGCTTGCACCGGTGAACCTAATAAAGCATCCAAATAATTGCATGGAATAATTATTTTGAATAATTAAAATAATTTCAATATTTTATTATGAAAAAAAATTAAACCAATAAACAGCATTTCTTTTTTTAAAAATACTGTCCATGCATCAAATTTAATTATCTTAAACCAAGGGTGTCAAACTCATTTTAGCTCAGGGGCCACACAGAGGAAAATCTACTCCCAAGTGGGTTGGATGTCATGATAACTTAAAAATAAAGACAACTTCAGATTGTTTTCTTTGTTTAGAAATAGAACACGCACAATCTGAAAACATACACATCCCAATGTTTTGTTGTTTTACACTTACATGTTGCTGTTCATAGCCGTTGTTTGTTGTGATATATAATTTCTGAATAATTGATTTGATAATATTCAGTCAAATAGGAGTGGGTCTAGTAGTTTTATAATGCTCTCGTTGGTGTAAGATTTTAATCTATCAGAAAATGTAATAAATAGTCATCTCAAAATCAAATTACAGCATGTTATTATATGAATTTTCCTCAACTAATGTACTAACATCATGTGGTTTATTCTGTACATATGTGGCGTCATCTACAACAAAACTTGTGAATTTGGACTCATTTCATGAATCACACATTCATTTAGTAGAGGATACATGTTATTTCAGCTTTTTTATGTGTGCCCAGGGGATTGATTGAGACTTTTATTAGTAGATTGCACAGTACAGTACATATTCCGTCCAATTGACCACTAAATGGTAACACCCGGATACGTTTTTCAAGTTGTTTGTCCACGTTAATCAATTCATGGTAATGTGTCCCCAGTCCTCTGGCTTATCCCCGCACATAGCTCCGCCCCCTTTGAAGTCATGCGCACATGACTGCTATTGTGACATCAAGTGGACAAATTTAGAATAGCAGTTTCTTTCATAAAAAAAAAAAAAATTACAGCTAACTTTTATACTTACCAAAATCATCTCGCGGGCCGGATAAAACCTGTTCCGGCCCACGGGCCATACGTTTGATACCCCTGACTTAAACCAATAATCTTACACACAGTTAAATTTAAAAAATTCTACGAAATGCTTTAATTGGTTCTGCTTTGATTAGAGAACAAAGTGTTTTAATATTATTGAAGAAATAGTACACTATTATAAATCATTTGGGTTTACTTTAGGCTTCAGAGATGTATGATATAATATCGACTGTTGACATTATTGGTCGATAAATGCTTTAAAATGTATTATTGGAAAATATCGGTATCGGTTTAGACATGCACCTGGGTATAGGTTGATTGGGAACACTAAATTGGCCCTAGTGAGTGAATGTGAGAGTGAATTTTGTCTGTGTTGGCCCTGCGATGGGGTGGCGACTTGTCCAGGGTGTACACTGCCTTCCGCCCGATAGTAGCTGAGATAGGCACCAGCAGTGGGAATAAGCAGTAGAAAAATGGATGGATGGATCGGTTTCAAAAAGTAAAAATTATGACTTTTTGAAACGCCGCTGTACGGAGTGGTACACAGACGTAGGGAGAAGTACAGAGCGCCAATAAACCTTAAAGGCACTGCCTTTTCCGGCCGACCCAATCACATAATATCCACGGCTTTTCACACTTTAAGTGAATGCAATGCATAATTGCATTCACTATTTCCACACTCCATGGCATACGTTTCATTTATTCAACTGCAGAGAGTGCCAGGCACATCATTTAGCGCAGTAAACTACCGACAAGATAAGACATAAGCTGAACCGTGATATGTCTAATCAGGTCATTTTTTAATGATTTTATTTAAGATACACGATTAAATACTAAACTGGACTTTTAGCGGCGGAGCACAAATGCAGTCCAGTCACCATCTGTGACAAATGTCCGAGCTGGCAAAAAGAAATAACGCAGCACTGAGATGCCAGGGAAGAACGCTGTTATGGCAAGGAACATGCGCTTTGGCTCCTCGCGTCCCCCGACCATACTTGCCAACCCTCCTGATTTTTCCGGGAGACTACCGAATTTCAGTGCCCCTCCAGGGGCAATCATTCTCCCGAATTCCTACCGATTTCCACCCAGACATCAATATTGGGGGCAGGCTTTTAATGTAATGTCTTTAGAGTCCTCTACAACCTGTCGTGACATCCACTTTTCCTCCATTAAAACAGTGTGCCGGCCCAATCACAAAATATATGCAGCATACATATACACATATGTGAATGCAAGGCATACTTGGTCAACAGCCATACAGGTCAAACTGAGGGTGGCCGTATAAACAACTTTAACACTGTTACAAATATGCGCCACACTGTGAACCCACACCAAACAAGAATGACAAACACATTTCGCGAGAACATCCGCATTGTAACACAACATAAAGGCAACAGAACAAATACCCAGAACCCTTTGCAGCACTAACTCTTCCGCAACGCTACAATACACCCCCCATCCCCCACCCCCCCGCTACCGGCAAGTATGGCTCCGACGCTTACTTCAAAATGGCCACCTTTCACAAACAATTTCACAACAATTAGAGTACTTTGAAATGTTATATGTAAACAAAATTACAGTCCTTTAATAAAAAATGAATGGTGATCAATATCTGAATACTTTTAGAAGTGCTACGTAGTGAACATCTGAGTACTTTTAAAAGTGAAAATTTTAGTACTTTGTGAAGCACAGGTGAAAATTTCAGCAAACCGCAAAATAATCAAAATTTAAGTAGTGAAAATTTGAGTACCTCTACTTTAAAAAGCACAACATTTGAGTACTTTTAACATGCGCTACATAGACAACATTTCAGTACTTTCAAAAGTGACTTAACAAAAAAGGGTGAAGTAACGTTTTATATTGTAGTTCCTTCAAAATAACCACCCTTAGCTCTGATTACTGCTTTGCACACTCTTGGCATTCTCTTGATGAGCTTCAACAGGTAGTCACCTGAAATGGTTTTCACTTCACAGGTGTGCTTGAAGCTCATCGAGAGAATACCAAGAGTGTGCAAAGCAGTAATCAGAGCAAAGGGTGGCTATTTTGAAGTAACTAGAATATAACACGTTTACAGTTATTTCACCTTTTTTGTGAAGTACATAACTCCACATGTGTTCATTCATAGTTTTGATGCCTTCAGTGACAATCTACAATGTAAATAGTCATGAAAATAAAGAAAAACGCATTGAATGAGGAGAAGGTGTGTCCAATATTTTTGCCTGTATTGTGTATTTTTTAGAATTTAAAGAACAATTTATACAATTATTTTTCATGGAAAAGTCTAATTCAAAATTAGAGTACATAGGTACTCTAATTACCTATGTACTCTAATTAACAATATTTTGTTAATAAACAAAATTAGAGCCCTTTAAAAAAACTGCAAGATGATCAATATTTGAGTACTTTTACATAGAGTACTTTGAAAAGTGAAAATTTTAGACTTTGTGAAGCGCTACATGGTGAAAATTTGCATGCCTGTAATTTAAAAAGCACGGCATTTGGGGCTTCACGGTGGCAGAGGGGTTAGTGCGTCTGCCTCACAATACGAAGGTCCTGCAGTCTTGGGTTCAAATCCAGGCTCGGGATCTTTCTGTGTGGAGTTTGCATGTTCTCCCCGTGACTGCGTGGGTTCCCTCCGGGTACTCCGGCTTCCTCCCACTTCCAAAGACATGCACCTGGGGATAGGTTGATTGGCAACACTAAATTGGCCCTAGTGTGTGAATGTGAGTGTGAATGTTGTCTGTCTATCTGTGTTGGCCCTGCGATGAGGTGGAGACTTGTCCAGGGTGTACCCCGCCTTCCGCCCGATTGTAGCTGAGATAGGCGCCAGCGACCCCGAAAGGGAATAAGCGGTAGAAAATGGATGGATGGATGGATGGGCATTTGAGTACTTTTAAAAGCGCTACATAGTGAAAATTTCAGTACTTTCAAAAGTGCTACATAGTGAAAATTTGACTACTTTTAAGTGTTGCATTGTGAAAATCTGAGTACTTTAAAAAGCACGACGTTGTGAAAAATGCACTTTTAAAAACACTTAACAGTGAAAATTTGAGCGCTTTGAAAAGCGCTACATAGTGACACTTTGATTTATTTGAAAACATGACTAAAATATGAATACTTTCAAAAGCAGTAAACAGTGTGAATTTGAGAACATTGAAAAGCGCTACATTATCACAATTGGACTACTTTGAAAAGTGCAATAATAGATAATCAAAATTTAAAAAGTACTACATGAACTAAAATGTAGTTCTTTGAGTGTTATATAGACAATATGCCTTTTACCAGAACTATGTACAAAACAAATGATATTCCATCAGGCACAAGGCATTGAAACAACGTTGATTCTAAATACATACTGTATACAACTTACTTTGAAACAATATTGCAAAAAAAGTTGTATTGGTAAATTGAGAGAACGTTGATGTCTTATGTTGAATCCATGTTGTTGTTTGGGAAAAGACCAAAATTCCATGATCAAATCTACGTCAAAACCTGACATTGAATAAACGTCGTCAAAAACCAGGTTGTTCAAAGGTCAAGTGTGGGTTGTTCAACGTCAAGACCTAATTCACCAAGTTCTCAACATTGTTTCAATCTCTTGTGCCTTCTGTGACGTCAACAAAACATATTTAGCATTTCTGAGTGTTCTAAAAACATTTAAAAGCTATATTCATCATGATTCAAAGACCTTTATTGTCGTAACAGCACACATGAGACATATTAGATAGAGGCCCCAGATTTATCCCAATGAGTACCACAAGAACAATACGTGTACATAATAACTTCGTCTGAATATTAGGGCTGTGAATCTTTGGGTGTCCCACAATTCGATTCAATATCGATTCTAGGGGGTCACGATTCGATTCGATTTTTTCAATTCAACACGATTCTCGATTCAAAAACGTTTTTTTCACGATTCTTTTTTCATTCAATACATAGGATTTCATCAGGATCTACCCCAGTCTGCTGTCATGCAAGCACAGTAGAATATTTTTTTTTTAAAAGCTTTAAAATGTTTTATCAACTGATTGCAATAATTTACATTTGTTTTAAGTATTAAATGAACCAAAAATATGACCTATTTTATCTTTGTGAAAACATTGGACACAGTGTGTTGTCGAGCTTATAAGATGCGATGCAAGTGTAAGCCACTGTGACACTATTGTTCTTTTTTTTTAAAATAATTTTTATAAATGTCTAATGATAATGTCAATGAGGGATTTTTAATCACTGCTATGCTGAAATTATAACTAATATTGATACTGTCGTTGATAATATTCATTTTTGTTTCACTACTTTTGGTTTGTTCTGTGTCGTGTTTGTGTCTCCTCAATTGCTCTGTTTATTGCAGTTCTGAGTGTTGCTGGGTCAGGTTTGGTTTTGGAATTTGATTGCATTGTTATGGTATTGCTGTGTAGTGGTTTGTTGGATTAATTAATTAAAGAAAAAAAAGAAAAGAAAAAAAAAGACAATTGATTCTGAATCACACAACGTTCATTTATATCCTATTCAGTGAAAAGGATATAAATGAACGGGGACGGCGTGGGGCAGTTGGGGGAGTGGCCGTTCCAGCAACCTGAGGGTTCCTGGTTCAATCCCCTCCTTCTACCAACCTCGTCACCTCCGTTGTGTCCTTGAGCAAGACACTTCACCCTTGCTCCTGATGAGTCGTCGTTAGGGCCTTGCATGGCAGCTCCCGCCATCAGTGTGTGAATGTGTGTGTGATTGGGTGAATGTGCAAATAGTGTCAAAGCGCTTTGAGTACCTTGAAGGTAGAAAAGCTCAATACAAGTATAACCCATTTGCCGTATAAATACAGTAGGTTACAAACAGGATAATAGGCATAGGTTATGAATAAGATACAATAGAACAAATGGAAAAATAAATTACATTGCGATCCTGTTGTGCAAAAAGAATGTAAAAACAATGACAGCAGGTTTGACATTCCACCATCTTTGTTACACTGATGCTAAGGCTGCTTCTGGACTGTGGTGCACGTCGTCTGCAGACTTCACAACATGCCCTGCCGCAGACTATATCTACGGCAAATTCCGTGACACAACGCCATTGAGCAGGTGTGCCTAATGTTGTGTCCGGCGGTGTGAAAGTAGGCCTTTAATATGTGTTGAAGTGGTATTAAAAGGCTGCTTGGGTGACCTTCCGAGGCGACGGGTAATATGTTTTGGTGGAACTAGTGATCCACTCACTACAGCGTGACATCGGTATTGGATTTTATTACAGTGGAGGAGGAAAGAGGATGATGATGATGAAGAGTAGGATTGCGGCATATATGTTCAAATGCCCTTCAGAGACAGAGAGAGAGAGAGAGATGGTGGGGTTTTATACGACAACATTATGGGCAGCTGGCTCATCCTCGGGATAAAAAAATATATTTTTTATGCTCACATCATACACATTGGAAAGTAGCAATTGTACAACATCTGGTTCTACTGAAGTATGAAAAGCTATACAGGATCTTCCATATGTGTGCTTGGTACGTTTTATGTGACCCAGAACATGTACTGTACTATTCTATCGTCTTTACCTTTACTACTTGCCTTGCCTCAAAAATACACTGAAAATAGCACAAAAAATAAAGATGAACAGTACAGAAATATGAGTATTTTGAAAAGCTCTTGAAATTAAAATACTTTGAAAAGAGCTACTTTATTATTTTAGTGCTTTGAAATGTACTGCATAGTGGAAACCTGAGTATACTGAAAAGCGCAACACAAATTCTAAATATTAGAATTTTGGAAGGTACTATGTAGAGAAAAATGGACCGCTCGTCGGGACCCAGGATGGACCGCTCGCCTGTATCGGTTGGGGACATCTCTACGCTGCTGATCCGCTTGAGATGGTTTCCTGTGGACGGGACTCTCGCTGCTGTCTTGGAGCCACTATGGATTGAACTTTCACAGTATCATGTTAGACCCGCTCGACATCCATTGCTTTCGGTCCCCTAGAGGGGGGGGGGGTTGCCCACATCTCAGGTCCTCTCCAAGGTTTCTCATAGTCAGCATTGTCACTGGTGTCCCACTGGATGTGAATTCTCCCTGCCCACTGGGTGTGAGTTTTCCTTGCCCTTTTGTGGGTTCTTCCGAGGATGTTGTAGTCGTAATGATTTGTGCAGTCCTTTGAGACAATTGTGATTTGGGGCTATATAAATAAACATTGATTGATTGATTAATTGGAAAAGGAATGTCAAGTATGGGTTGCAACTTACTGCGGGGTGGCTCCTCCCAGATGCAGACGGACCACTCTGGACAGGATGTGCAGGTAGGAACATGATATATTGTCGAAATTAAACAAGTACCAAAAACGGAAAACAAGTCAGAGGAAAAACGTATAGATCGCACTGGACGCTAAGGCTAACAATTAGCATAGACCAGAGACAAGGATTACTCACATAACGACAGCAAAAAGCAAACAATGAAGCCAGACTGAGCGAGGCGAGCAAGGTGAATAAATAGCTCTCCGATTAGTGGTTGACAGCAGCTCAGAGTGCCGACCACTAACCAGAGGCAGGTGAACCCAACTAATCCCCATGGAAACTAAAACAAACCAGAGGTGCACAAACAGGAACTAAGGGAGTCCAAAACTAACAGAACACAACAAAACATGATCCGGGCCATGGATCATGACAAGTACATGATCAAATGTAAGTACTTCAAAAACTGCTATATTATCAAATATGAGTACTTTGTAAAGAGCAACATAATTAGAATTTGAAAACTGTGAAAACCTTTTGGAATTTTAATATTTTGTGAAAATCTGAGTACCTTAAAAAGCTATAAAATAAGTTGTAAGTACTTCGAAAACAGCTACAAGAATAAACCTTGAGTACTCCGAACAAGAACTGCAGAGTAAAAATGAAGTACCTTGAAAAGTGCTACATGGTAAAATGTTTAGTGCCGTACCTTAACAAGCGCGACATTTTCAAATTTTCGTACATTAAAAAGCACTACATAATGATAATTTGAGTACCTTGAAAAGCGCGATATAGTGAAATGTTCAGTGCCGTACCTTAAAAAACGTGACATTATTCAAATTTGAGTACTTTAAAAAGTGGTACATAGTGATACTTTGAGTACTTTGAAAAGTGCTACATAGTGAAAATTTAAGTACTTTGAAAAGTGTTACATAGGAATTTGAGTACTTTGAAAAGTGCTACATAGTTATAATTTGAGTACTTTGAAAAATGCTACATAGTGATAATTAGAGTACTTTGAAAAGCGCTACATAGTGATACTTTGAGTACTTTGAAAAGTGCTACATAGTGAAAATTTAAGTACTTTGAAAAGTGTTACATAAGAATTTGAGTACTTTGAAAAGTGCTACATTGTTATAATTTGAGTACTTTGAAAAATGCTGCATAGTGATAATTAGAGTACTTTGAAAAGCGCTATGTAGTGATAATTTGAGTACTTTGAAAAGCGCTACATAGTGATACTTTGAGTACTTTGTAAAGTGCTACATAGTGAAAATTTAAATACTTTGAAAAGTGTTACATAGGAATTTGAGTACTTTGAAAAGTGCTACATAGATATAATTAGAGTACTTTGAAAAATGCTACATAGTGATAATTAGAGTACTTTGAAAAGCGCTATGTAGTGATAATTAGAGTACTTTGAAAAGTGCTACAT